>NW_026000142.1:9138510-9183569 GCF_001458135.2 Marmota marmota marmota
TCCTCCTCCTCCTCCTCCTCCTCCTCTGCCCCCTTTCCTTCTCCTTTGAGACAGGGTCTCCCTAGGTAGTTGCTTAGGGCCTCCCTAAGTTGCCACACCTGCTGACTCACTGAGAAAGACTGCTCAGTGTCTGCTTGAAACTCAAGCTAGGAGACAAACACCTCAGGTCACTTATTTACTACTGAAATCAGAAGTACTATCTTAGCAGTACATTTCTCCAAAAATAGAAACCAAGAACTTCCCATGTACATTTGTTCTGCTTCTTAAGCTATTGTTTTGCCCTAAACCCACTCTTCCATACTTAGCTTTGTGGTGATAGTGCTGAAACTCTGCAAAGCTCATTCTTGCATTTCACACCATGGTAATATTTCTGTTAAGTTCTGTCCAATAAGAAAACTGGAGGAATTCTACAGACTGGCACTCCCTTGTGCTTCCTGTCTCCTTCTTTTCTACTCGTCTGAGCAATGCCAGAGCACTGGCTATTTAAGAAGAAGTGATTCCTTCTTGTAAAAGCAAAAGATTCTAGTTTGCAGATTTTCAAACACTTCAAAATCGGCTTCATCGTGATACATTTCCCCAACCCCACCTCACTACCATCACGAGAGGAACACACCAGCAGTCTGGCACCACTTCTCAGAAATTTTGATCCCAGGTTTCTGGAGAACCTCCTTTGCAGTCCAAGTTTATACTTCGTGGAACCCCTCTGCTAAGTCATAGTGATTTCTACCATTTCCCTTTTCCCCTTTAGAAATTCATATTGCAGTTGTTAGCCTAATGTCACCCTAAAGTTCTTTTTTACCCCATAGTGTATACCAAGCTAATAACTGTTTATATTAAATTCCTCTGTTCAAATAGCTAGTGTGGTTTTATTGCTTGACTGGACCCTGACTGATCCACCATTATTAGGATATGGTCTGGCCATCCTTTTTGTCTTCTACTAACTTCTCCATCAGAGCTGGATGTGTGTGAGGTAGGTGTCAGATGGCAGAGGGCCTAGCCTATGCAAACTAGGTGATTCCCTTTTGCCTCTCCAGTCTTTCAGTACTGTTTAACTAATACCCTGTACTAGAATTGCTCTAAGTGAATTGTATTAAATGACTTCTGTTTTCCTATTCGGATCCTGACATATACAATCACATTTTTGGTAGCAAATAATGCCACTGTGATCTCCATAGTTCACTGAACAAAGAATAGACATCTATCCCAAAGAATTCAGGCTATAAAGCCAGGGTTCCTGATTCCATATCCCAAGTCTATGTAAAATTGTTACATAAGCTCTCTGTGCTTCTTTCCTTCATTTATTAAAAAAGGATAATAGTATTATTCCATAAGGTTGTTTTGAGGATTAAATGAATTGATACAGATGAAACACTTAGAATAATCATCAGTGTTATTCTATGACATTTATTAAAACACTTCTTTGAAGAATATAAAATATTTTTTTTTAAAAAATCACTTAATAAAGTAGCAGATTATGAAAGAAAGAGAATGAGAGAACTGCAGAAATAGAGGAGTTGAGGGGCTGGGGATGTGGCTCAAGCGGTAGCGCGCTCGCCTGGCATGCACGGGGCGCTGGGTTCGATCCTCAGCACCACAAAAAAATAAAATAAAGATGTTGTGTCCACTGAAAACTAAAAAATAAATGTTAAAAATTCTCTCTCTCTCTCTCTCTCTCTCTCTCTCTCTTTAAAAAAAAAAGAAATAGAGGAGTTGAGTAAGTCATGGTTAGTGTTGGGTAACCACATTTCTCTGACCACTGGAACAAATATCTTGAATTCATCCTGAATGAAAATAATAATTGCTTACACCCATACATATCTCTGACTTTCTGTCTTATCTTCAAAGAACTAACAGCTCAGTGGGTTCTGTTGCTCTAACCTATAATCCCAGAGGATTGGGAGGCTGAGGCTGGGCAGACTGAGGCATGACAATCACAGGTTCGAAGTCAGACTGAGGCATGAAAATCAAAGGTTCAAAGCCAGCCAGCCTGGACCCGAGGAAACTTAGCAAAACCCTGTCTCACCACAAACAAACAAACAAACAACAACAAAAACTTACTTTGTTCATTATGATATATCTTGATAAATGCTAGAATGGGAAAATGTAGAGTTCTATAGGGTCACAGAGCAAGATTCCCTGGATTTATGATGCAAAGGAAAATCCAAGTGAAGAAAGAAGAAAACATATGCAAAAAGACACTTCAAGAGAGAGCACAGGATTTTAAATACACATAAATAATTATGCTGCCCCATAAGATGCATGTGGGATATAGGAGAAAATGAAGACAGAGGCTTGATTATAGAGCTGAGGAGACAAGAAACTAGGAGTCATCACCAACTCAAAGAGATGAAAGGCCTCTACAATGAAAACTACAGAATACTAAAGAAAGAAATCAAAAAAGACCTTAGAAGATGGAAAGATCTCCCTTGTTCTTGGATAGGCAGAATTAATATTGTCAAAATGTCCATACTACCAAAAATACTCTACAGGTTTAATGCAATTCCAATGAAAATCCTAATGACATTCCTTATAGAAATAGAAAAAGGCAGTCATGAAATTCATCTGGAAAAATAAGAGACCCAGAATAGCCAAAGCAATCCTTAGCAGGAAGAACAAAGCAGGTGGCATCACTATACCAGAACTTAAACTATACTACAGAGCAATAATAAGAAAAATGATTGGCACCAAAATAGACTTGAAGACCCATGGTACAGAATAGGGAATACAGAGATAAACCCATGTAAATACAGTTATCTCATACTAGACAAAGGCACCAAAAACATACTGAAGAAAAGATAGCCTCTTCAACAAATGGTGCTGGGAAAATTGGAAGTTCAAATACAGCAAAATGAAAGTAAGCCCCTGTCTCTCACTATGCACAAAACTCTACTCAAAGTATAAGGACTTAGGAATTAAACCAGAGACCCTGAACCTAAAATAGGAGAAAAAAATAGGCCCCAATTTTTATCATGTTGGATTAGGCCCTGACTTCCTTATTAAGATGCCTATAGCACAAGAAATAAAATCAAGAATCAATAAACAGGATGGATTCAAACTAAAAAGCTTCTTCTAAGCAAAATAAACAGTGAGGTGAATATAGAACCTACAGAATGGGAGCAAATTTTTACCCACACATATCAGATACAGCACTAATTTCTAGGATATGTAAAGAACTCAAAAATAATTAACAACAAAAACAAAGCAACCCAATCAATAAATGGGTCAAGGAAATGAACAGATCCTTCTCCGAAGATGATATACACTCAGTTAATAAATGTATGAAAAAAATGTTCAACATCTCTACAATCAGAGAAATGCAAATCCAAACTACTCTAAGATTTCATCTCACTCCAGTCAGAATGGCAGCTATTAAGAATACAAACAACAATGATGTTGAGATATGTTCCTGTTATCCTTAATTTTTCTAGTGTTTTGAACATAACTAGTGAGATGACCATATGATTCTTATTTTAAGTCTATTGATGTAATGAATTACATTTATTGATTTCCGTATGGTGAACCAACATTGCAATGTTTATGGCAGCACAATTCACAATAGCTAAACTATGGAACCAACCTAGATGCCATTGAATAGATGAATGGATAAAAAAATGTGGCATATATACACAATGGAATATTACTCAGCAATACAAGAGAGTAAAATCATGACATTCTCAGGTGAATGGATGGAGTTAGAGAAGATAATGCTAAGTGAAGTTAGCCAATCCCCAAAAACCAAATGCCGAATGTTTTCTCTGATATAAAGAGGCTGATAGGGATAGGGATAGGGAGCATGGGAGGAATAGACAAACTCTAGATAGGGCAGAGTGGTGGGAGGGGAAGAGAGGGGCATGGGGTTAGAAAAGATGGTGGAATGTGATGGTCATTATTATTCAAAGTACACATATGAAAACATGAATTGGTGTGAATATACTTTGTATACAACCAGAGGTATAAAAAAATGTGGTCTATGTGTTTAATAAGAATTGCAATGCATTACACTGTCATATGTAAATAAAAATAAAAAAGAAAAAGAATACAAACAACAGTAAGTGTTGGTGAGGATGTAGGGGAAAAGGTACACTCATGTATTTGGTGGGACTGCAAATTGGTGCAACCAATCTATAAAGCAGTTTAGAGATTCCTTGAAAAACTTGGAATGGAACCACCATTTGACACAGCTATCCCACTCCTAAGTTTATACCCAAAGGACTTAAAAACAGCGTGCTACAATGATGTAGCTACATCCACGTTTATAGCAGCACAATTCACAATAGCTAAATTGTGGCAAACTAGATGCCCTTCAGTAGATGACTGGATAAATAAAATGTGGTATATATACACAATAGAATATTACTCAGTATTAGAAGAGAATAAAATCATGGCATTTGCAGGTAAATGGATGGAGTTAGGAAAGATAATGCTAAGTGAAGTAAGCCAATCTCAAAAAACTAAATGCTGAATGTTTTCTCTGATATGTGGATGCTGATCCATAATGGGGATTGAGGGTGGACCATGGGAGGAATGGAGGAACTCTATATAGGTAAAAAGGGAGGGAGAGGAAGGGAAGAGGTATGAGGGTAGAAAAGATGGTGGAATGAGATGGACATCATTACCCTACATACATGTATGAAGACACGAATGGTGTGACTCTAACTGTGTGAATTACCAGAGACATGAAAAAATGTACTCTATATGTGTACTATGGGTTGAAATGCATTATGCTGTCATGTATAACAAATTAGAATGAATAAATAATTTTTTTAGAAAAACTGAGAGTCCTTAATTAGCCTCTTCCAATTATTATGTTAATGCAGGGACAGTGTTCCATATTTATGCACCATGCAATTTTCCTTCTATGTACACAGGAAAAATATGCTTCCTAGCTCTGTCCTTCAAAGTTTTTTTTTTAATATTTATTTTTTATTTTTAGGTGGACACAATATCTTTATATATATCTCATGCATGTTAGGCAAGCACTCTACCACTGAGCCACAACCCCAGCCCCTCCTTTGAAGTTTTATGTGACCAATTGATGGGGTTCAGGCCACAAGAATGTAAGTGGAAGTAGTGTACAATATTTAAAGACCCAGTGATTTGCTGTGGTGAAAAAGAGCACAAAAAATCTCTTAGCTGCCTGTTCCGCACCACTGAGGAGAAGAGGATAAAAAACCTAACTGCTCACCTACATTCTTTACCCATCCTAGGAAAAAATAATCTGTGGCTTATAGAGAAATAGGAAGTAAATTCATACTCAGGATCCTGTGCTGGTAGAAAAGAGATGTCTGAAGCTACTGGGGAGAGTGGGAAACACATAAGCTAACTCTCTTCCTGATAGTAGGAAGAGAGAGGATGAGGTACTTAGGAAGAAAGTAAAGTTGCTCATCCTCAAGAGCCTATGCTGTGTTGGAGGGAGAAGCTGTCTGCCATTGGAAGAGGAGCTGGAACATTGAAAGATCTTATCCTCAGGCTCCAGTGTTCAGGCCTTGCATAATACTGAGGATGGAGGCCATGTAAGACTCTTCTCTTCCCCTATGAGCTAGATATTTTTTGCTTGAGTAACAATCTATATCTTTGGGAGTGTCAAAAGCAAGGAAGTACACAGAAGGCATGGTGTGCAGCTCTATTGAAGAGCTGAATGTAGAGCAGGAACACTGGGAAAAGCTGGCATCTCAGCCCCTACACTAATCTCAAGAGAGTAGAAATCTACTATGATGGTAAATGGAAGCCCATGGAAAGGTAACTAGAGTAACAGAATCTAGGTAAACCACCAACTGCAATAAAACAGGCCCATGTTAATAACCTGATAGGAGATATGATTCTATTTCCAAACATAAATATAACTTACCTTGATCTCTCCTGTTCTTTTATACATGTTGTCCAATAATAAAAAAATATTGTAAAGAGCAAAAAAGGCATAAAACATTTCCAAAAATGTAAGTCAACAGAACCAGACTTAGGTGTTGGAAATATCACAGAAATACATACAATAATATAAATACATACAATAATCTAAAAAACGTAGTGTGAAGGATAAATAATAAGCATGAACAGAGAGATTTTAGTAGAAGAAACAGCATAAAAGTTAAGTGGAAATACTATAAGTGAAATAGTGTGTGTGTGTGTGTGTGTGTGTAGAAAGAGAGAGAATGAGAGAGAGAAAAAACATAATTTCTCTAGGCTTTTTATCAGATTAAACACAGTAGAAGAAATAATCAGTGAATTTCAAAATACAGAGTGATAAATTATTTAGACTAAAACACAAAAAGAGATGAAGGAAGAGAGAGAACACCTGAATTGGAGCACCCAAGAACTGTGGGAGAACATCAAATAATACAGTATGTAATTGGAGATGCAGAAGGAAAACAGATGAGTAAGAAAAAATATTTAGATAGATAATGGTAAAGCCTTCTCAAAATTAATGAGAGACAACCAGCCATGGATCCCAGAAATTCTAAGCACTCCAGCTGGATAAATATAAAGAAAAATACAACTAAGTGCATCATAATCAAACTGCTGAAAATGACAGTTAGAAAAGCTAAAAGACTGCCAGAGAACAAAGACAGAGGTACATAGAGAAGAAGGAAGATAAGAACCACCAGATTCCTCTTTAAAAAAAAGGAAAGTTGGAAAAAAATGGACAGATGTCTTCAAGCAAAGAAACCAGAAACAAAAATATTCTCAATGTAGAATTCAATACTCTGAATACATCCTTCAAAAAAGAAGATGAAATCAATTTTTTTAAAATACATGAAAGATAAAATCTACTACACAGAAGGCTACAAGTTTTTCAGCCAAAGGAATATGCTGCTGGGTAGAAATTTAAATATGAACAAATGAATAAAAACTAATGGAGATGCTAAGTATAATAGGTAAACATTAGAGATATTTTATTTTGTACACGATTGTCTAAATAAAACCAGTGAAATTGTTCTTTGGAGTTTACAAAATACAGAAAAGTCAAATGCATGGCAGCAGTAATAAATGGAAGGTTAAAAAGAAGTGAAAGTATGAGCTTGTAAATTTTCCCACATATCATGCAATGTGTAAAGGTGCATTTTGCAAACCATAGAAGGAACTGGGATGGGAGAGAATGAGAAAGGGAGAGAATTCTGAGCTCTAATAAGCTAATAGTAGAGATGAAATGGAAACACAAAATAATCCATCCAAAAGAATATGCTATGATGAAACTCACTATTCTGTGTAATTAATACGAACCCACAACAAAGAAGACAGGATAGAAAGAAAGGGGGAAAAAAAACAAAGAACAAGTTGAGACAAAAAAAAATCAAAGAAAACTGTGATAATATTAACTGCAAACATATAAATTATAACATTAAATATAAATCATTTAAACACTGACTAAAAGAGCTTATCAGGTTGGATTTTAAAAGGAAGATCTTACTCTATGCTATTAACAAGAAACTCACTTAAATATAAAGACACAAAGGAGTTAGATAAATTTATAAGCAGCTCGGGTACACTTTGATTTTTGAAGGTATTACTGTAGTTTACTTATTTATGATTTTGTTGTTGTTGTTGTTGATGTTACAATATTAGTTTTCTTCTGTGTTTATCCTTAGGTGTTTCTGGAAATGCCAGATGCTTCCTATAAAGTCTTGCAGCCTCATTTAATGGGAGAATACAAACCCTGTAAAAAAGGTGATACGCAGTATCCTCCCAATATTTTAAAGCATGTAAAATAGAGACAAAATAAATACCAAGAACAGCATTGAGCAATGAGCAAGGATTTCAAGTCACATACCAAGATAAGTAGAGACTGTGTAATACACTGGGAAAGAAAAGTCCTGTTTTATGGAAGTTTAGGATCCATCAATGTAAGCATCCTAGTCTCTTCAAACAAACAAGGAAAAAGGAAAAGAATTGGTAGGACTCTCCAAATGTTTTTTTAATGTATCTTCTTTCTTCCTGATTCATGTCCTAGTCACGGGTAAATGGTTAAAAGTTTAAAACAAAAGTTCCACACCTGCCAATTCAAACCCACTTTGTGAGGTTATTTCTCTATTACCAGATAAAATGGAAAGGAAATTCAGGTAATTTTTTTGAAAAATCCTCTATTTACACCAAGTTACAAAGAGAAAGTCTCACTTCAGTATTAAAATGTCCTGTCTGTGTAACATCAAACTTCATCTACACTTAGAGCCCGTTGGCCCCAATTGGGCTGCTGTAGGTTGTAACCTGCAGGGAGAACGGAGCATTGTGGGTTCCTTCTCTATTTCCTCTCTTTCTCTGCAAATCCTACATAGGTGGTCTAACTTTAGAAAGTGGAATAGTTGGCAAATATTGTCTTGGGGCTTTAGCCAAAACAGAGTCAGAAATAGTTCAGTTTTAACATCCTGTTGCATATCCTTGGTAGCAAAACTAAAACGCACAATTTTCATATAGCTTTCAACTCCAGATGTTGCAAGTTGAGATGGAGAATTCAAGGGCAGGCACTAGAATAACAAAGTGGGCACGTTTAGGCTCTTTACAGGAAATACCTAACCACACATGTCACGATCAACTTCAGTGTTTCCTAAACTTTCCCACCAGCTTTCTCTGAATCACTGAGAAAGAAGACAGACCCCTGTAGGATATGAGGTCTTAGTCCAAAGAGGCATTTTTATTTATGATGTTTCTTAACAGGCTTGTGTTTTCCTAATTAAAACACACAAAGTTTGTATTCTAAACCATAATGCCTCTGTTTATATTAGCATAAAAATTATGAGTTTTCCCTAACATTTTTCTTAAAATTGTTTCCTCAGGGATATGTGCCACATTTAACTCCAGTTAAATGGCAGCAAAATGCCCCTGTTTGATCATTATAAACCTATAGAAACCATGTTCTTGGTGTAATTCTAAAGGATGCTTTTGGACTTGGCTTTTCTTAAGTTTTCCTTTTTAGTACATAACCATTTAAGCTGTTTTTACCAGAGGAATTTAAATTCCTACTCAGAGTGTAGCAAAAATTTGTTTTCAGAAAATATATTAACCAGAGATCTGGAGCCTTTTGTCAGAACATGGAATTGGTAGGCCCTTTTATCTTACCATACCTTTTAGAGTCTTGATTGATGTCCAGTTTCAGGAAACACACAGCTTCAAGTGGAAATCAGTAATACCATTGCAAAGGGAAAGAAAACTTTAGAAATACAACTTTTGTACTTATTCTAAAGGGAATTGGTTCTATAAGAGAACCAAGCTAAAAAGTAGCACTGAGTTGAGAGGACACTTAAATTCATTTCACGCTAGCTGCTGTGCTATACCAGTTGTGGATCCATTTACCCATTAGTGTTTATCTATAATTCTTCTACCTCTAGCTCCATCTATAATGGGAATAGGAGGACTTCTTGCACAACACTATAAGCTCAGATCTGACATTCTGTTGAGACAGGTACTCAAAGTTAAGAGGAAACTTATTCAGCTCTATTTCAGTTCAAAAAGCTAACTTTGGCCATTCCAAGATAAACACCTCTGAAGAGTTATTGGTAAAGTTAATTTCATACTGAAAGGTGAATGGCTGTGTGAGCTAACAACAAAAGTAGGCAGAGTCGAGGAAGAATCAGAAATAAGCTAGTTAGCTTGTTCTTTTTTTTTTTTTTTTTTTTTTTTAGTTTTTTTTTTTAGTTAGCTTGTTCTAATTTTAACAGCCAAAATTCTTTAAAGTCTGGTTAAACCTGGAACTAAGAATAATCAGTGATTTAGAAAAGGGAAATGTGAACTCAAAGTTTGATGATAGTTTCAGAGTTTAGATCCTAAAACTTCATAGGAGAGAGTGTGGCTTGCCAAGCTTATTGAAAATGAGGAGTCAGACCTAACACTGACCTTACTGAATAAATATTTAGGAGTGAAAAACTGCCACCCAGGAGATATTTATTGATATCAAAGTGTGAGAACCACTAAGTCTAATTGGCTAATAATATAGGAAGGGGATAATCATAAGTGTCAGAGTAAAATAATCTATTAACAATAGGGCAAATGATGAATGGGTTTTCTAGCCCAGATTCACAACTGAAATCCATAAAGTTTTGAAAACAAAACAAAAATTCCCTTTTTATAATTTATTTAGAGGAAATTCCCAGTCTAGTCTACTTCTTTCTTGGAAAAAAGTAACCCTTATTTATGTGGGATAATATTTTAACCTTTTAATATTTAATATTAATAATATTAACCTTTATTCTTATTATGGTTTGGATGTGAGGTGTCCCCCAAAAGTTCATGTGTGAGACAATGCAAGAAGGTTCAGAGAAGAAATGATTGGGTTGTGAGATCCTTAACCCAATCAGTGAACTAATCCCCTGTTAAGGATTAACTGAGGGGTAACTGAAGGGTGGTAGGGTGTGGCTGGAGGAAATAGGACACTGAGGGTATGGCTTTGGGGTATATATTTGGTATCTGGTAAGTAGAGTCTTTCTCTCTGCTTTCTGTTCATCATGTGGGCTAACTTCCCTTTGACACACTGTTTCTCCATGATGTCCTGCCTCACCTTGAGCCCCGATATGGAACCAGCCACTTATGGGCTGAGACCTCTGCAACTGTGAGCTCCTAAATAAACCTTTTCTCCCCTACAATTGTTCTGGTTGGGTCTTTCAGTTGCAGCAGAGAAAAAGCTGACTAGAATAATCCTTTATTTATGTTCACTTCTGTGTTTCACAGAATAGCCTCTATGTGATAGCTCAAATGGGGTTCATGTATGATATACAATAGAGACACCATATTTTGAATTTGGAAGTACATTTGGCCCAAAGGATTTCAGATTAGGGCATGGGTAACTGCAATTGTTTTAAGATTTTTCTTTTACAAGAAAAAAAAAAATGCACCTAAATGAGTCTGAACCTACAGCAAATACTGGGGGAACATCTGTGGAAGGTAAAGGAGACAAAGACAGGAAAGAGGTAGGGGAGAATTTGGGCTGCAACACAGATAAAACACTTGCCAAAGGAGAGCAGGAGGGAAGCAGGATTGGGCAGGCTGGAGCTCCAGACTGCAGAGCATATCTGAGAGGTCTCAGACAAGCCAGTGTGGAATCCCTGAACAAAGAGTCCTGCATCAGGCAGAAACGGCCTGGCTCTGGCTCCTCTGTTTATTCTTTGGCTGGAGCAGTCTGTAGGTAGCATGGTCCCAACAACAACATCTTGACAGATCCAAAGATGCAGAAGCTGGTTTCTAGTAGGTTTTCTTTAAGAAGACCTGAATGGTGTACCTCTGACTAGCCACAGAAAACAAAGCAGCCAGCAACCAGAACCTTCACTTTTGAGTGTAATATTACAGGAAAATGTATTGCTTTATTCTGATAACTTCTGTTTTGTTGGATTTCTTTGTTATAGCAGCCTAATCTCATTCTAGCTGATACAGTTCTCATTTCTAATTCTCTCTCTCTCTCTCTCTCTCTCTCTCTCTCTCTCTCTCTCTATGTGTGTGTGTGTGTGTGTGTGTGTGCAACCATAATCTTGATTTAGAATTTGGAAAATATGATTACTATTGAGTAAAATAAGGAAAAGTTTTGCTGACTGTGGTCATTGAGCCCTGAGAGAAAAGCCATCAAAGGAATTATTGGTATCTAGTTCAGAGAAACCTTGAAACATTTGGCTCTCTGCTCTAATGCACATTTTACCCAGCCTATTGCTGTTGATGGAAGATACTGGGGTCAAAATTTTCTTGATTGACAAGAACCAAAGACAAACGACCCTAGTCTTTTGCTTCTCATTCATTCTGCCTGAATGTTGTGGTTTCTGTCTCTGAATATTAAAGAATCTATTTGGCTGTTACAAGCCAAGATTAAAAAACAAAAATAGAGCTTATGAATTTTCTTGTGAATTTTGCCAATTTGGATGCCTTAATAACCCTAAACCCGTTACGCATTGTTTTTTATCTTCAGAAAATGCAGAGTGTTATGGATAACTTTTATGAGGTACTAATAAAGGTCATAGCTTGACAATATGAAAAGAGATAAATTGGGACTCTGTGATACTTCTGATGTTTTTATCAAGCTTTCAGAAACATTTACGGGGCAACTTTTCCTTTTTTTTTTTTTTGTAAACCACTTGTTAAGTGTGTTTAGATGTAGCACTTTTTTTGTTTCTTTGCTTTTTCAAAATAGTAGTCATCTTGAAAATCAAATTTTAAAAACTCACTTATGAAATTTAACATTTCATCTTGTTCAAATTTTTCTGGGAGCTTTATGGGTTTCAGTATAAGAAAACAAGGAGAAAATGTTCACTAGTCGGTGCCCTTGCCTCAGAGTTCAATTCCAGTTGTTCTCAAAGATTTTAGCATCATGCTCATTACTTATTTATATTTCCCTTTTTTCCACTTTGCAGATAATTGCTACTTAATTGATACTGCTTCTATGCAAACCTAGTCACAAGACACACTGCTAAATAGAGGAATCATTAATCTGTGTGTATGTTGTAGATTTTCTTAAAAGGGTGGCCGAATAAGCAAAGTCATTAGCAGTTTATTTGCAACAGTGCACTTATGAAAAGCTCTATGGAGAACACATCAACAGTCAGTATATAACTGAGCAATTAACACAGGACTCCTGTACTTTGGGGTGTTAGCATGGGAGTAAACAGAAGCAGATGTGAAGTGTTTGTGCTGTTAGCATGCATGGGCTGTTATGACATATGCAAATACCACTCATGCTTACAGAACCTGCAACCCCTATTGTACCATGACCTTACTGATGAAGCCCTATGACAGAAGTGCTTCATTTGCACTGGGTGCTATTAATTATTAACAAGCCAACACCACCTTTTTTTTGTTATTAGCTTTGCAGAAAGTCAGGTGAGAAAGCATACACAAACAAGTCGATAATACTCTATTTCTCAGCTTGTTTTGACTACTGCTCTCCTGCCAGATTCCTTGAAAACAGAGAACAATTAAGGCCAAAGCCAGCAAAAAGAACCTCAAAGGGTGACAGACAAGATCACTTTACAATCCATTCATGAATTCAAATAGTTTTCTCCATGGGACTCAGGTAAACTCTGAAGACTAAGAGGAAGGAGACCACTGGTCTTAGGATGGATTTATACATAAGAGCTCAATTTACAGTTTTGCTTTTCCTTGATAGTGAGCTGGAAAATTACTGCTCACAGGATCAATTAAAATTTACATAAAAGGCAAGACTTTCTGTCAGTGTAACCTTAAAGGACATGTCATAGGCCTCAACTTTCATAGCCCTTTGTTCAGGAAAAAGAAGCAAATTTTGTGGTGTGAAAATATAGTTTATTCCATCTCACTATCAATAAATGCTAAAATTTATCTCCATTAAAATATTAAGTGATTCTACTTATATGTTTATGACAGAAATGTTAACGCTGTGTTAAAAAAAATCTGAAACAATTGTTCTAGAACCTTTGTACTCTGTAATGGGCAACCTGTTTGTGGATAGTTTAACAAAAGGCAATTGATTGATATTATCTTGTTAAGATTTTTTATATTCTCTAAATTATAATAACCATATACTTTCAGGACAACGAGAGGAAACTTTCTCTCAGTTCCATATTTTATGAAGAATATTTTTGACCAAGTATTGATAGATGTGTATATATTCCAGACTTCCCGTGTTTTATGTTCTGAGCTAGACCCAGTTTAAAGCACCCCAGTGGAATGAATCTGTCTGAACCATTAAAATCAAGAAGATAGGGATAGCCTCACATTTACTTGATATTTTCCACCAGGACACTGGTTTTCCATTTTTCTCTTATGTAAATATCTTATGTAGAACTTGAATGAAGCTATTAAGGCAAGGAGCTGAAACACACATCACAGAGGTACTGGATTGAAATCCTATCTCCTCTGTAAAAACTTAATTAACTAAACAGAATATGAGGCAGATTGCTCTCTCTTCAATCTTGTTCTATAATGCAATTGTCAGATTAGAGGGAAATGGCAAATACTAAATCCTGTACAGAGTGTAAATCTTCATTTGCTCATAATCTTAACAACATTGTTTCCATCTTTATTTGACTATAGACCACATTTTTCTAGGTTTTTAAATTGCTGTTCAGATAAAATGAAAATTTTCTCCAGTCGAATTCTAAATATACCAAGTAGATTACTTAATAAAATAAATTAAAGCCTATTTCATTTATTAATGCAACACTTCAAATTTAGGGAATATAATCTATTAAGTAAGCAATGTTTTCCATGAAAGGATAAGAGAAGGAGTAAAAACAGAAAGTAGGAAACCTAGGGAAGGCAGAAAGACTTCTAGTTATACAAATTATTTACTTTAAATGCCTGGATTTTTGAACTGGCATGTTTCCCAATATAACAGGAATTTTGAAAGGAAATGATTGAAGCACTACGTTAACCATGGTGTGATGAAATAGACATAAACATCCTAAATCACTGAATCAAACACCTGGATCCTGAGCTGTGGTGGAATACATGGAGAGGAAAGTGAGACGAGAAAAACTCCATGGTCTTCACATTCCTGAATGTCTTGTGTACAAAGTTTTCTGCTCCAGATTATCTTTCTAAGGATGTTTTTATGGCAAACAGCCTTGGAAGACAGAGAAGTCATCTCCCTACAGAGGAAGGGGCAGATTTTCTTACTATCTGGTAAAACAAGGATAATGCCTCCCTCTAAGTCATAAGCAGACATTCTTACTGCCAATAATTAAAAAAAAAATGGATTCCCACCCCCAGGATTCAATCCCTGGAGCAAAACCCACAGTATGTGAGGCATGTGAGGCTATTTGTTTTTCCCTGTGAAAATTAGGGCTCAGACACCCAGAACAACATATGCTGATTCTCATGCCATGAGAAATGAAGTCCTTTGTTTCTGACAAAGAAGTCTCATATCTACTGCAATCATCCAAAAATCTATGTCAGGCTAACTTGTTAGCCCCCAAGTACAGTATAATCTAAGGCATTTCAGAGTTTATTAAAATTGGGTGTTGAACATGGCTTACTGGCAAAGACAAAATTTCCAGAAGAGGAAAGATTAAGCCTCATGGGGCAATTAACATCATTTGAGGGAAGTCCCTAGCAATCAGTAGGAATCTTATCAGCCAAATTGTAGAGCTAATTGGAAGCAAATGGTCTTCCATTGAATTACCTCTTAATGAGGAACCATTGGGGAGGTTGTTGTATGTCAAGGATGAGGATATAGAATAACAGATAGATGCATGAATGGTACCCAGGTTGTTGCTAACTCTTTCCCAAAGCAGCTCTTTCCTGCCTGGATTCATTATTGAACCAAAAAGAACAGTACAGTCACCATCATAGGTTGAGCACAAAGTAAAGGAGTCTGTTTCTGCTGTAGAGATTGACACTGAGGCTGACTTATGACTCTTACACAAGGGGAATAGGTTGAGCACAAAGTAAAGGAGTCTGTTTCTGCTGTAGAGATTGACACTGAGGCTGACTTATGACTCTTACACAAGGGGACTCATTTGTTTTGCTGGAAGGGAAGAGGTTCTATTGCATAGGAAACATCTCTATTCCTTTCTGCCATTTTGGCTACATATGACCTTTGACCCTCCCCCCAGGGTTATATTGGTGCCTCCCCACCATTGACCCTTTTTCCAGTTATGGGTATTTCAGTCCAAGTAGTCAACTCTGTATGTTTCAGGTTTCTATTATATACCTATTCTTATATCAGTCATTGAATAAGGAGTTAATCATCAAAGTTTTTGATGATCTTCCATGTACTTTACTATTCACAGTCATCTAGTATTGGTGACTATTGAAATAGTCCCATAAAACATGGATTTCAAAAGTTTTCTAACTCTACTTCCCTTACTTCCTTTTTGTGCAAACACTTTAATAAAACAACTGGGTTACTGAATATGGCTTTTATAGAAATGGACCATCTTCCCTTGGCCCTTTCCCAAATAACCATCAGGACAAAAGGAGAGCAATTAGGTTATCTTGATCCATTTTGAAAATTTGGAATTCTGTCAAACCACTCCTGGAATGGTTGAATATTTTTCCCCTAAAAGCAACCCTAGGAAGGCTTGATGCTAATAGTACCTTCATTGTGGCAGCCTAATCAAAAAGGACCTAATGAATTCAAACTTACTTGTGATTAGCCACTTGGTTTAACTTGTTAGATTGACATGGCCCAAGAACATAAGGATAATGACCACTTGGTTGAATGCTCTGCTTGGATAATCTGCGTAAGTTGGCCAATATGAATCAAAATAGGAAACATAATGGTTTTGTGAAGTTTTTTTTATTTTTTAATCTGTGCTCCTAGCATGGTATTGGCACCCAAACAGGCAAGAAAACCAATGAAACAGAATAGAACAAACCCACAAAAATACAGTTACTTCATACTAGACAAAGGCACCAAAAACATACATTAGTGAAGATAGCCTCTTCAACAAATGGTGCTGGGAAAACTAGAAATCTGTATATAGTAGAATGAAATTGAACCCCTATAAATAACCTTGCAAGAAACTCAACTGAAAGTGGATCAAAGACCAATGAATTAGACCAGAAACCCTGAACATACTAGAAGAAAATGTAGGCCAAACACTCTAACATATCAGCTCAGAAACTGGCTTTCTTAACAAAATTCGTAAAGCACAAGAAGTAAAATCAAGAATCAATAAATGGATGACATCAAACTAAAAAAGTTCTTCACAGAAAAGGAAACAATCAAGATTATGAAGAGACAGTCTACAGAATGTGAGAAAATCTTTCCTACACATCAGATAGGACATTAATTTCCAAGATATATAAAAACTCATAAAACTTAACACTAAAAAAACCACCCAATTAATAAATGGTCAAAGAAACAGAACAGACACTTCACAGAAAAAGAAATATAAATGGTCAACAGATATATGAAAAAATGTTCAACATCTCTAGTAATTAGAGAAATGCAAATTAAAACTATACTGAAGCTGGGTGTAATGTTACAGCCTGTATCCCAGCAACTCAGGAGACTGAGGCAAGAGGATCATGAGTTCAAAGCCAGTTTCAACAAGGGCGAGGTACTGACCACCTCAGTGAGACCCAGTCTCTAAATAAAATACAAAATAGGGTTGGGAATGTGGCTCAGTGGTTGAGTGCCTCTGAGTTCAATCCCTGGTACAAAAACAAACAAACAAACAAACAAACAAACAAACAAAAAAACTACACTGATGTTTCATCTCTCTGCATTCAGAATGACCATTATCAAATAACAATAAATGTTGGTAAGGATGTGGGGAAAAATGTACATTCTTTTATTGCTGGTGGGACTACAAATTGGTGCAACCACTCTGGAAAGCAATATGGAGATGCCTCAAAAAACTAGGAATGGAATCACTAGTTGACCCAGCTAATCTACTCCTTTGGTGTATATCCAAAGGATTTATAAGCATACTTCAGTGATACAGTCCACATCAGTGTTTATAGCAGCTCAATTCACGATAGATAAACTATGGAACCCACTTAGGTCCCCATCAGCAGATGAATGGATAAAGAAAATGTGATATATATATATATATATATATATATATATATATATATATATACACACACACACACACACACACACACACACACACAATAGAGTATTACTTAGTCATAAAGAAGAATGAATTTATGACATTTGCCAGTAAATGGATGGATATGGAGACTCTCATGCTTAGTGAAATAAGCCAGTCCCCCAAAACCAAGGGATATGTGAAAGCTAACCCACAATATGGGGAGAGAGAGGAAGAGTATTCAGTAGTAGACAAAGAGTAATGAAGGGAACGGAGGAGAGTTGGGAAAAAGAAAGACAGTGGAATGAATCTGAAATAATTTTCCTATGTACATATTTGAACTCACCGTAGTGAATCCCACCATCATGAACATCCACAAGAATGGGATCCTAATTAGATAAGATATATTCCATGCTTACATAATTGTATCAAAATGAATTCTACTGTTTTATATATATATAACTACAAAGAACTTATTTAAAAAAGTCTGTGTTCCTCTTTTATTTGTACTTTTTTGTATGAAAACTCTTGAGTATGAATGGGGAGAACTAAAAAAAGAAAAGGTAAAGTTTTAGTGGGGCACTGATTTTGTGGTGATGGGAGAAAGACAACACCCCTACCACCTGGGAAAGAAATATTTCAGATACCAGAAGGTATAGGGGAGAGAGGAAATTAATAATGTCTGTATTTTTAAATCATCCTGTAGCTGTCTTCATGAAGGAAAGTGCCCTGGTATGGCTGGTGCCTTAAGTATAACCACCTGCCAGTTCTGCCTCCGTCTGTTAGAAGGGCCTGACTACAATTTGATTGCTCTTATTTGTATTCTTACTAATAAATCTTGTAGACAGAGCAGAAGACGGTTCTTCTGTGTTTCACACAAAATGTCAAATTTGGGGTACCTTGCTCTTCCCCTTCTTATAGTTATCAGCCATCCTATGGGGCAGAGGAATGTCATTTAGCTGGTGTTCCGGGTAAATGTGACCACAGGGAGGGACTGCCTGGGAACTACTTCCTACAGAGGTAGGAATCCTAGCAACTACTGGTCAGTGAGAAGCCATATTTCATATTTGATTACTATAAAACTGTGCTCCCAATCGGTGTAGGGGCCACTGGGCAATGCACCAATTGTCAATAACATATTCTTTCCACAGGGACTCTGTACCCCTTAGACTATATCCTTATATTGAAGCTAAGCTTTACTTATGTCCTTCTCCAAAATAGAGTGACTTTCATCTAGAGAGGGTGTCCTAAGTGGGCCTCAAGAAATCCCACCAGAAGATCATTTTGATATCAGATAACTGGACATCACTCCAAAATGAGGTCACCCTGCTTTACCTGGGGGAAGCTTCTCCAGTGATAACTGCTTAATCATTTGTATATGCCCTCAGGCAGTTATTCCTTTGATGAAAATTAGCTAACTGCAAAAGATAACATGAAAATTATCCCTGATATCAACTGTAATGATTAATGACTCCACTGACTAGGACTATTATGGATGAGAGAATGTACCCTAGGTTCCCTCCAATGTACTAAGATACCTAGATTAATGCCTCTAAGTAGAAATGTCAAAACCAAGACTTATGGAGAAAGCCACATGCTTTATGTGATTTGTTCAGCTGCTTAGGTGCAGGACTCTGAGGATAGTTGAAGTTAGTATTGCAGGGTGACCTCATTTGGCTATTTGGAGTCATATTGATATAAGCCTTGATTTAATTTTATGAGATAAACTGAAAGGATTTTGTTTCTAACCTCAGTTGATCAGATCAATCAGAATGGCTGATGGAGTTGTGTACTCACAGGAAAAGTAACCAGATACCATGGTAGTTTAGAAACGCGGAAGAAAAGAGTGGACTTGCTGATGCATACATTCACTGTCCAATATAGCAAAGATAACGTCCTCTAGGACAAAGAGAAAGCATGCTTCATACCCATTTTAAAATATTTAGGTTACAAAACATCAGGGTTACTCTTCCCTAATGCAACCATTTGTATGCATGGGTATTATTTGTCCTCATCT
Source organism: Marmota marmota marmota (assembly GCF_001458135.2). Classification (NCBI taxonomy): domain Eukaryota; kingdom Metazoa; phylum Chordata; class Mammalia; order Rodentia; family Sciuridae; genus Marmota; species Marmota marmota. The sequence continues at coordinate 9,157,954 of NW_026000142.1, forward strand.
TCATCTATCCCATGGACTTGAGGTTCAGAATCTATCTTGAGATAATCACATAGTGTACAGATGGGTAGAGTTTTATGCATAAGGATGGCCTTTGAAGCCTTGTTTACAATGATAAAATTTAGAACTATGTATTAATAGTGAACTACTAAAACACATTTTGGTTCCTATATACCATGCAAACTAGGTAGTCATTAATAACATCTATTTAAATACTCAAGTATTTTATGTGAAATGATGTCCAGTGCAGTTAAGCAAACAATGAGTAGCAAGAGAGAAAACTGTATAGCTAGACAAGGGTCAGATCTAAAATGAACTTATAAAGATATATCAGAAAACTTTATTAAAGGGAGCAGTGTAATCCGATTTTTTTTTAAATTAAAAGATATGAAAGCATATACAGATGGAATTGTAATAACATAGACCATTTAGTATGGACTTACAATATCCTAGAAAAGAAGTGGTAAGACATTGTACTAGAACCTAGTAATGTGAATGGCAAGAGTGGAATAACTTTGAGAGGCATATCAGAGGGAAATTAGCAGGATTTGATGAATTATTGAATGTCACTATGTGAGGCAGGGATGAAAGGAAATTGTGAAAGAGAGGAAGGTGTTAAAAATGACACCTGGGTCAATTGTGAGATCTTAATTGAGAAATGAAATCTGGGAGAATGAGCTGGTCTGGATTAGATTACCAGAAGTGATGATCTTTAAGAATGTGTTGAACAAGCAGGTGGGTATGTTCTATAGTACTAAAGCTCAAGGGTGAGTTCTGAGCTGGAGATGTAGATTTTTGAGCTATTTCATAGAAGAAAAAAATTTAGTTATTGAAGAATGGGATTCCATACAGAGAGCATATAAAATATGGCAAAATTGTCAAAAATGTAAATGTACGAAAGACATTTTTGTGATCAGCAAAAGAAATTTAGATAATGAACACAAGAACATTAAAACTAAGATGTGACTCTAAAAAAAAGTAATATATTCCTTAAATAAATTCAACATTTTGTCTGGTGTGGTGGAGCACATATGCAATCACATCAGCTTGGGAGGCGGGCGGGAGGTTCCCAGGTTCAAAGCCAGCCTTAACAATTTAGCGAGGCTGTGAACAACCTAACAAAACTCTGTCTCAAAATAAAAGCCTGGGCATGTGTAACAAAAAAAAAAAAAAAGAAAGAAAGAAAAAAAGAAAGAAAGAAAGAAAAAAGAAATGCAACATTTAAATTTTTATGGCACATGTTAGTTCATTATATTAAACGGTTATTTCCATGGATTTTTTCGAAAACTCAGTGAGACTCAGAAAGAGTATGTTAGTCAGCTTCCTGTTGCTATGACAAAATACCTGAGATAAACAATTTGAAAGAAAGAAGAGATTATCCTGACTTATGGTTTCAGAGGTTTAAGTTCCCAGTCAGAGGTTTAAGTTTCCAGTTGCTTGGCCGAGTTGCTTTTAGGTCTATGGCAAGACACTACTACATCATGGCAGAAGGGCATGGTAGAAAATAACTGTTCACCGCACGGTGGCTAAAGAGCAAGGAAAAGGAGGGGGCACTGGGGAAAAAATGTACCCTTCCAATGCACACCCTCAGTGATCTATTTCCTCTATCTAGGCTCACATTTTAAAGTTTGCACCACCTCCCAATAGCACCACTGACTGGAAACCTTGGGGGGATATTTTAGATCCAAACCATAACAAAGAGTTAGAGTGAAAAAAAATGCCAATCAAGAATGTCGATTTCTAGGTGGGGTGTGGCTCAGGGGTAGAGTGTTTGTCTAACATGTGTGAAGCACTAGGTTTAATTCTCAGCGCTGCATATAGATAAATGAATAAAATAAAGGTCCATCAGCATCTAAAAATGTATATATTAAAAAAAAGAATGTAGATTTCTTCTTAAATCCTGAAAAAACAGTGCACACTTTTTATACAATAAAAAAAATATGGGGCCGGGGCTGGGGCTCAGTGGTAGTGCATTTGCCTGGCATGTGTGAGGCACTGGGTTCAATTCTCAGCACCTCATGTAAATAAATAAAATAAAGGTCTATCAACAACTAAAACAAATATTTAAAAAAATATTTTAAAAAATATGGAAAAATCTCTACATTCTTCCTGCTGGAATAAATGAGAAGACAATGGTTTGCAAGAGAAGAGAGTAAAGTAGACTGTGAATGTTTAAAAAAGTAGGCTTAGATTTCTAACTGTCTTGAAACCTGTCTGACAGAAAGGGACATCCATAGACCAGGCTCCTCAAACCATGGTGATTGCTATTCCTCAGTCACTGAGGCTCTCCTGCCAGATGGGAAGAAGGGCTGAGAATGCAGATGAGTATAACCCATTGCCCTCTCAGGAGTTTTGGAATCTATTGTAATTTCTCTTTACAAATAACAGGCTATTCTGGTTTGGGGAGTGGGGAGTCAAAATGCCAGTGTTAAAGAATATTACTGTGAAAGTTCCATTTGCCAATTGTTTCTCAGCTAATAAAAAAAAAATACTGGAAGAGAGTATTATGTCACAGGATAATCTGATATAGGATTTCAAAGACTTTTTTGATTCAACTGTTTCAAAATGCTATGGGAAGGAATCTTGTTAATATGGCAAGACACACCTAAGAATTAATTGTAGTTTATTCTCTTTCACATGCTTCACTTTTCCATCCTCAACCCCCTTTAACCACCACCAGCAACTTCTAGATTTGAAAAACAGCACAATGAAAAGGAGAACAAACAGATCATAGGACCTGACACATTTGTGAAGAATGACAGGTGTGATGGTTGTCTGTGTTATTTGGAGGAAATTTCATTATAGGACAGTAATTTAAAAATTTCCCTCACAGTCAGAAGTGGGGCACACTATTTTTTCTGAATTATTTCATTGTCTACTAAGACTTTTACTCCCTCCTCTGCCCTCCTGACAATTTGTGCAATGTTGCCAGATTCTCTCCTCATCAATTTTCTTCTTGGTTTTTGAAAGACAGAAATCCAAGTCACTTCCAGACCTGGTTCTTTGTACTTACTTTCTCAGATCACCTTAAAAGGTAGGTGCCATGAGAGGTTGGATTAAAGACAAGAGGGGCTCTCCATGGAGTCTATCCATCACATGAAGGATTTATAAAAGAAAAACCTATTTATAGATTATGATCTAAACTTTCATGTTCACTTCCTTACCAGAGACTCCCACTTGGATCTCTCTCCTTTTCCCTTTCCTTGTTAATTGAACCTTCTGGTTTTTTTTTATTATTATTAATGTTTCTTTCCGTTGTCTTGTCTTTTGCTTTCTTTGAAGAGAAAGTTAGGTATTTATTCTCATTTTTATCCCTGTTCATCTTGTTTCCTCTTGAATAAATGGTTTGTTGTTTTATATCTCACCGCTAAGTTTGAAAATTCTTCACATCATTTATTAAATGAAGTAATTACAATTCTTCCCACTTTAATTTGGTCAATTACAATTTGTGTTTGGTTACCTCAAGTTCCTAGACTGACACAAATTGTGTCACTTCTAGCAGCTACAAATGCCATTGAAAATAAAAATTTGGTGTCGTTCCAATCAGTCAGCTCTCCCTTCTCCTTTTTAATTATTTATTTTATTTTTAAGCCTCAAACTTCTGTCATTATGAAGAGGGTTGTTCATTATTCCAAAAACTGCTAAGAACAGGATTGCTACCCAAGCAGAAGAGAATCTGTTTTAAGTGGAGAGACATTTGGGTTGATTGTGGAAGAAAAATGTGCCTCATACCTTCCCTTCACTAGTAGAAATGCTTTATTTTAGAATTCTCAGACCTGGTCCTTATTCACTTTACTCCCCAAATAGAATATACTGACATTTATAAAAGGAGAAATGAGTTCTACTTTGTTTTTTTATAAACCAGATGCTTTAAAATTTAAACACCTCGTGAAAAAAGATTAAAAGAGTGTATCTATTAACACTAATATCCTTAATTGAGTGGATCCCAGGTCTGTAGGATGTTAAAACAATACGATTAAGTGTTGAAAGAGTCATTCTAAATATTTATTTAGCCCCATCTACCTGTATCACTGTAATTGGTGTTTCTCTGAGATACAAAGAAAGCAGAATTCAATTCAATTCAACAAATATTTATTAAATTACTATTAGAGTCAAGACGCTGGGATAAGTATTGCATGGAATACAAATATAGAAACTGTGGTCCAGTAAAGGCTCAAGTTTGATTCTATTTATTTCAGATAAGATTTATTGAGCAGCTGGGTACTATGCTGAGTTTCGAAAAAATGCTACACATTTTCTGTACACAGAGTAACCTACAGTCGGGTGGGTGACACATTCATGTGTGTGTATGTATGTGTGTTATTCCTCTTGAATAAATGGTTTATTGTTTTATACCTCATTGCTAAGTTTGAAAATTCACTAGGAATTTTTTTCTTAGAAAAAGAGAATTATCTTCAGGATTCTCAAAAAGTTCAGTAACCTCAATAGGTTAAAATTCTTGTGTGCAAACAGGGAAGACTCTCAGAGCTAGAAGGGAATTTTAAATAATGGACTCTGTTTCAAGTCCTTTGATTTGCCACATGATGCTTAGGACTAAGCTATGTGCTGAGATGAACATTAACATTGGGTTTATAAAACAAAGTAATGCAGGCCTCATAGTCAGAAGGCAATTTTAAAACAGTGCTAAACAGTGGGATATTGCATGTTATGGGAGAGTCAAGAATGGCAGATAAATCCTGCAATAAGGAAACAGGTTTGGGGCTGCCTAAAGGAAGATAACTCAGAGGACATGCAGGACTTGCATATTTGAAATCAGAACACAGTACATAAGTATAGCATGGGGAGACTTCTAAACAGAGCTACAGGAGAAAGAGTACAGGAAATGAACAGGAACAGTAGTTACTTTGGATGCCTCTTGAGATAAGGGGTTTCTGAGCCCAAACTCTTTGCAGCCCAATTGTCCTTCAACCCAGCTTTCAAAGCTGGCACATTTGTTCGGCCATAAAGCAGAGACTTCATGCTTATACATTTACATAGATAAACACACATGTATACACACACATTCCCACACACAATCACCTCACTATATATGCATGTATATATGCATGCTAGCATTTCTAACATAGCTCTTTTGATCCCAGGTCATTGATTAATATATGTGCAAAAAGCCTACCTTTTGCTAAGTATTTCGTAAAAGGTAAAGGTGAGAAATAATTCCTATCATCGAAGAGCAAATTTCCATCAGCTAAAGAGGGAGAAGGGAATCATTGCAAAGAGAACAGCATAAGTTATAGCAAAATAATCTGTGGCCCATCCTGAAAATACTGAGTATCTCACGTAAGTGGTGTTGAAAGAAGAGTCCAGAGAGGAATGCATATGGTGAAGTGGGGCTCAGGGAAAACAATGTGCATTGTGTTCCAAAGCTTCAGTTCTGGATAACAGAGAAGCTGTAAACAGCTTTGAGCAGAGGAGCAATGTCATTAGATTTAGAATTTGAATTATCTGCTGGCAGAAATAGGACAGGAGTATGGAGCAGGTCAGACTAAAAGTCAAGACAAGGTGCAGTGCTACAACAGAGTATGTGATTGAAGATCCCATACAGAAAAGGAAATGTCAAGAGCTAAACTTAGGATTGGTCATTTATCAGAAGAGGGAAATGAAGGAAGGCAGGAGTCTACGATAAGCCCCAGATCTAATGTTAGGTAAATGGTGGTTCTAGTGAGCTAGGTAAGGACAAAAGAGGAGAAGAAGGTGAAGGCCAAGTCATGATGAAATTATTTAGGGCGGGTTGAATATGAGAAATCTGAGGAAGTAGGGATGCTGAGTACATAGTCTGTTTTAGAAAATAAAACCTGGAAGAACCAGTAGATAAGGGGTCAGCCCATCATCTGTTTTTGTGTGATCTGTGAACTAAATATAATTTTATCATATTTAAATGATTGGAAAAATTCAAAAGAATAATACTATATTTTATTAGTTTTCTAGGATTGCCATAACCACTAACTAAGTAGATTAAGAAAATAATTTTCTCACTGTTCTGAAGGCAGGAAGGTTGAGCCATTGGCAAAGTATCAGCAGGGCTGGTTTCTTCAGAGGCCTCTGTCTTCAGTTGGGGATAGTTATCTTCTCCCTATATCTTTGTATGGTATTCCTTCCATACCAGCGTATGTCCTGGTTTCCTCACTTATTTAAAAAAAAAAAAAAACAGTCTTACTGGAGTAAGGTTTATCCTAATAAATTCATTTTAATTTAATTATCTTTTAAAAGATTCTGTTTCTAAATACTGTTACATTCTAAGGTTCTAGGAATTAGGACTGCCACATGTGAATTTAGGGGAGAATAATTCAATTTATAAGGTAAAAAAAAATTCTTGGAAGGTAGCCACACACATTCACATACTTATTGTCTTTTGTTGCTTTTTCACAACCACAACAATGAATGTTTGTAATGGTGATAATATGAGCTTGAAAGCCTGGCTCGTGAACTTTGTGGCCCTTGATAGAAAAAATTTTCAGTCTTCTCTCGATAGCAGATGAACTGGTAGTTGCCAAATTAGAGCTGGTAATAGGAGGGATGAGAACAGGAAGAAAAAATAAAAGAGCTTTGTGAAAGGAAAGAATATGTAAGACTCAAACAAGTCAAGAAAGAAGCTCCCAAGGTAACAGAGAAAGGATGAGCAAAGCCATCAGAGAAAAAGAGGAGTACAACTGTGTATGCTGTGCCTCATAGAAAAGAAGAGAGGATGGGTGGGAACAATGGCTAGGAAAACAAACAGGTTCTGATGTCACGGAAGCCAGAATTTCACAAAGACTGTAGAGAAATAATTATTAGCATTTAAAAATGACATCTAGATTTATTGTTAACTTGCTTGCTTTGGGGGGATAATGCATGTACATATACATACAGGTATATATGTGTCTCTGTGTATATGTGCATATATAGTTTTTGGGGGGAGTTGGGAGAACCCTTTCAATAAGACTTGCAAATTGTTCCTCAAGGAAAAAAAAAATCAGGTATCTCTATTGTAAGTGTTTATAGTCTGAAAACCATTCTTGTGAAATTGTCTCCAGAATAATATTTTGTCCAGTGAATAAAGCAAGATAAAAAGAACAATTTCAAATACATTCTAAAGCCAGTTATTTGGTACACAGTTTAAGACATGATTTGCAAGTATTTTTGCCTCAAATTTCTGGGGAAAATACCAAATTTTTGTTTGACGTTTCACTGAGAAACCCATTGCGCTTCTCAATTTATTCCTTTCATGTTACTATCAAATCCTTAACTATTCTTCCTTAAAGCAAACCACTTTCCTATATATTATCATACTAAATTTCCACATTTTATTTTGCACTCTTTCATATTTTCTGTCTTGAGAAATGTATCAAAAGAAAGAGCATTGAGAAATGTATCACTAATAAAAAAAAAAGCATTTGAATGGAAAAATGACCGATAATCATGTGCCAGTGGTATGAAAACTACTATTAGATTAAAACAGATGCACCTCTCTATGCATTAATTATTAGCACTGAAGACCTACCTATGCCTACTGTCATTGCTTGTTATCAACAAGAAATTAGCTCAAACGTCTGAGGATAAGAGCACAAACATATTGGCAAAGAGGAAACAGCCACTAAATTTTAATGTAGTAAAGACAAATCCAGAGTGAAAACAGGATAAGTGTTGTTTTTTCAGTTAATGCTAACATTTTCATCTTAGCCAAGAAAAAAAATATATATATAAAGGAAAAAATAGAAACAATTTCTGAGAACATATCAATTTGAAGTAAGTGCTTACCTTGATGCACATTTTAATATTTGTATTGGGCTAGACATCTAATTACTTTATCATTTCAGGAGCAATAGAACAGAGTGGTCTGAGAAGAAAAAAAAAATATTTCCATTTGAAAGACCCAACACTCTGTTTAGAAATGGTGCCTGCATATCAGAGTACTGGAAATTGATTTTTTAATTAGGTGATTTTAATAAATAAATGCAAATGATAATGTGGTTAGTGTTCATAGCTAATGTAAGAGCATAATTATGATAGCCAAGATGAACAGTTCTTCAGCCACATTCTTCTTGTATTTAGTGATTATCCTCTTCGTAGAAAAACACTTGATTTACAAGGAAAAATTCTGGATTTCTTGAATGCTTTCATATCAAGACAAATTTTCTATTTGATGTCTTGATACTAACTCTACCTTGAAGAATAGCTCTAGTATTAGTCCTTTAAAATGTGTTCTCAAAATAAAGACTATTTCCTAGAAAATGAAATCTTTATTTCTTTTGTCCCACACAATTTTGTTAAATGGATTCTGTATTGATGTAAGTTTTAGTTGTATTTTACTTTCAGGAAGAACTATTCCTGGCTGGTAGAAAGACCAAAAAAAAAAAAAAAAGAAGAAAGAAAATGAACAAGTGAGTAAAATATTCTTAATATTACCCCCACTCATTTCATCATTTGGACGTTTTATTAACAAAATCCTATACTCTATGCTTTGTTGGCTTTTTAGAATATGGATATGAATTTTTTAAAGAGAGAGAGAAGAGAGAGAATTTTTTAATATTTATTTTTCAGTTTTTGGTGGACACAAAATTTTTATTTTATTTTATGTGGTGCTGAGGATCGAACCCAGTGCCCCGTGCATGCCAGGTGAGCGCATTACTGCTTGAGCCACATCTCCAGTCCATGGATATGAATTTTTAATCCAACATATTCTAGATCCTCAAAAGGTGAGCAAACATTGTATGAGGACATAGTAATTCTTCAGATGACCAAAGTTGATGTGCTGGGTGCTCAGCTCGCAAGGCTGAACTCAGACTTCCCTGGAGGTCCTGAGAGTTGTTAGCCCCTTAAATTCCTAATTCCTTACATAGAAGAAGGAATTTAAGGCTAAATTTTGTCTAAAGAGTAAATGGAGGCCTGGGGATATGGCTCAAGTGGTAGCGCACTCGCCTAGCATGCGTGAGGCGCTGAGTTGGATTCTCAGCACCACATAAGTGTAAAATAAAGATATTGTGTCCACCTAAAAAACTAAAAAAAATAAATATTTAAAATATTTTTTAAAAAGAGTAAATGGAGGAACAACTGAATAGTCTTCACCATATTTTCCAATTAATCAAGGGTTAAGTTCAGGGATACTAGAGAGGAATAAGTAGTATTACGTTTTATCAGTATTGTTATCCTTTGCTAGTTTTACAGAAGTAAAATGTGTCACTTCTTTACATGCATTGCTTCTTTCTTTTTATTTTTTTCCAAATTTTTGGGTGGGTATCAACCATGAGCAATGCAGAATCTGACCTAAACTTGTGAGCTGCATATTTCTGGCTTGTTTGTTTGTAGGCTTGTTCTCCACTCGGACCCTATCCCTCAACACTCTCCACACACATACTCCACTTAGACTGCTAGGTAGCCAAGTACAAAAAAAAAAAAAAAAATCCAGTCTAAGAAGCTTGTTTCCTAAGTTAGGCAATATTTTCAGCTTTCCTAAAGATGTTTTCTTTCATCACTTTTTGATGAAAAAACCATATGTCCCCATGGCTCACATAATAGAAAATGTAATCATATACATCTGGGCAGTATGAAGAATGCCAAGGCTGACCCCAGAGCCAAATTATGTTACCTTAATCTTCCACACTTAGTTTAGGAAAAAAATGTTAAAACTTAAAATAATAGGGTTGAGAAGCAGTAAAATGGCTCCATTTCATAGAATTTGGAATGGTAATTTTAAAACCTTTCACAATTTTTTAAAAAGCCACCAATTAAACCACTAAATTCTGGAGGGTTTATTCTTCAATATAAGACCTCCTCCTCCTGTGACTCCATCTTCATCTGAGTAGTCAAGAATAATATACACAGGACCTAGTGAATTACGAGCATTACCAGTTTTATTTTTCTTTTTACCATTCATAGCCTACACCATTTTCATCTTCTTCAACACTGTCCTTTGGCCTATTCCCTAATTTTTTTTTTGCTCTTGATATTTTCTTTCAATTTAATGTAATTACACATTTTAGTAAGATCTAAAAACCCAAATGTATTGTCAAAAAGTAAATACTAAAAATAAAAAGGGGTTGATAGACTATAAAAAAATTATAAAAAACTGTGTCTCTATTTCTCTCCCTAAGTAAACTCTGGTTACCACATTTATATATTAAAGTTTCTGTCCATATGGGTTGTTGGCTCACAGGAAAATGGTTGACTATACTGGAAAGCTATGCTTGGATGGTACATACAAAACTTATTTTGCAGTATCATGGCTGAGTTTCAGACAAAGATCATTCAGAAGAGCAGGCAGCAGTCCCCAGGTGGCAGATGAAAGCACACATCTTTGGAGATGATGTGGAAAACTAAGGGAGTTTCAACATGAGCCCCGTTGGGCAAGGATTGGTGACTTGCCTCTGGGCTACTTCTCTTGTGGCCATTCCCATAGGCAAGTGGTAGAAGGACAACTATGTTTATTGACAGCTTTTGATTCTTCTAAGCAATTCTGAAATGTCTAACTGGTATGTTACAATGTGATATTATAACTTTAATTTATTAAAAAATTATATTCTATTGGTTTCCAAAGGGATATAAATCAAAAGTTTTATATTGTTTCATAATTCAACCAAAATATTTCTGAGGAAGAACCAGTGCCCATTTCAGGAGCAGAAGCTAAGATGTTAGGAGACTATAGTCACTGGATACACTTTGTTGATCGTTTTTGTTTTGTTTTGTTCTGTCATCTACCAAATGTCAAGTATATACTCTGTATAGTGAATAGAAAAAAGATTCTGATGTGGTCCTTGACCTCAAGTAGTGAACAGGCTCATGTGAGAGGACTGTATTGGCCTCATGTGATGCCTGACATAATCAAGGTTTAGACAGCATACTTCGTCAACACGGAGCAAAGCTGACCAACCTCACCTGGGTGTAAAGAAAGGCTTCAGTAAAGAATCTGCCCCATACATAAAATCTTGGGATTTTAATTTTAGAAATATGCCTAGGATGTAGATCTGTGGTAGAGCTCTTGCCTTGAATGTGTGAGGCCCTGTGTTCATAAGCACACATATTCACACACAACGGAAATGTTTTATCAGCAATCATTTATGCCACATTTGAAAAACTTGTGATTAAATAAATTAAATTAAATATATGACTATATAAACTTTTAAATTCATTTATTTGACTAAAACATAAATCAAAAATATTTGCACAGGAACTATAGGAGTTAAGTCATCTTTACCATTTTATCTTTCTTCTTGCCCTTTCCCATCTTCTCTCCTTTTCAGTTTACTCCAACAGTGTCCAGGGCCCTATGCCTTCAATTCCTTTGTTATGAGTACTTGATATAATGGTATTTGGGAGTACAGAGGCTACCTGAAAAGGTGGATTTGGAGCAAAGTATAAGGGACCTTTTCTTTTGCCATATATGGGGCTATGAACCTTACCTTGTAGATGTTTCATTGAAGGGTTTTAAGTAACACATTGACAAGATCAGCTCTGTACTTCAAAAATATGAGTGCCGCAGCATAGAAGGTAGGTAAAACAATAATTTCAATAATGCAGAAGAAAAGTAATGAGAGTTACAGGCTGTCACAAGAAGATCTCATTATCACCTTTTAGAGTGAAAGAATACATTAGTTTCATAGGACTACTATAACAAAGCAGGGCAAACTTGGTGGTTTAAACAACAGAAGGTTATCGTCTAAAAGTTCTGGAGCTAGGGATCCTAGATTAAATGCTGGCAGGGTTTGCTTGTTCTGAGGAGTGTGGGAAAGGTCTGATCCAGACCTCTCTTCTTTTCTCGTACTTTACTGTATTTATTATGTTCACACATTGTTTTTCTTGTGCATACATCTGTCTCAAAATTTCCCCTTCTTACACAATAACAGCATTTATTGGATTAGTGCCCACCTTAATGACCTCATTTTAACTCAATTATTTCTATAAAGAACCTATTTCCAAATAAAGGCACTTTCTATGGTACTGGGGCTTGGGGCTTTAACATATGAATTTGGGAGGTAAGCAAATCAGCCCGTATCTGAGGCCAACAGCCAAGTTTTAAATAACTTGCTTGAAATCATTGTTATTCAGGATTATATCCTGGGTCTCTCGATTCCTAGCCCAGGCTCTCTACTAGACAGAGTGATGCTAGAAAGTGCCCTCTGACAGCCTGCATGTGGTTTCAAACAGGGAGCTTCTCGAGTGCTGATACTGCCCACAAGGAATCAGTCATTAGCAAAGGGCCAAAGGACGTCTTGAGAAATTTTTAAATTAGAGTATCATTTTTAGAAACTAAATTGATCTTTAATAGAATTTAGAAAGCAGAGTTACTCCCCATAAAGCAAACATCTTGAGGTAATTTGAAGAGCTGTGCCCAAGCCCTCAATCACGCAGCTTTCCCAAACAGTATGTAGTAGATGCTTTCAGACAAATCCCAGGAGCATCTTGTGAAAAGGTTAAATAGAACAGTTTGTCTTCATTGGTTAGAATTCCATTTTTCTTTATGTGTAGTCAGAAGACAGACACATTTTTGTTTGTTTTCATAATAAATCACAATGGTGACATCATAGTATCCAACACAAACCCAGACATAGACTAAGTGGAAATAATACAGAGCCTAAATTCAAGAATAAGTCTTAAATTTACCTTGCCTGATGACATATGTTGGCTCATATGTTAATTTAGGTAGGATTTATATGGGTAGTTCTGAGATGTTATAAACCATTCAATATATCATAACAACCATGTGTGATTCAAATTACCCATTATATTAAATCATTGTCTATCAAATGAAAATTTGTCTAGCTCTATTTAAAATACTTCAATACTTGAAGAGGTAGTTTGTTAGTTGTCAGAGTTGTTATGCCAATTTCTCTCTTTATTTATAAAATAGATTTAACATTTACCTATTTTTTCAGTGAAAAAACATAATCACATTTCTTGGTAAATATGAGGCTACAAAGAAATATCCCTAGGTTCAATCCCTGATACCCACCACTGCCAAATTATAAAAACATTTAATGGGTCAGAGAAAAAATGTACAGTTACTAGAAAGAGACATACTGGCTCATAGGCAATACAGTTATTCTTACCTCTGTTCTAAATACATGCGCGAGTGCACACACACACACACACAACACACACACACACACACACCCATTCAAAAGAACTGTGTCCATCAGAAAGAAACGTTTGCACAGAAATAGTGAGCCATGGAGGCAGCTATTAGCTACACAAATTCAAACACCCTATAGGGTAGAAAAGACTCCACCTGTAACCATTAGGTGCTTCTGATCAATATGGCAAGGCTATTCTTCCAGTGGAGATGAAGGGAAGTAATGATGAGTGATGGATTTTATTTATTTTCACTTCCATGGTCAAGCATGGGTGAGTGGCAGGGTGAGTTAGGTTGAAGCCATTGCATATTTAAAATTTAACTCATTTAATGCTTTTTTCTTCAGGTAATACTCTCAAATATCATCGTCCTGATTGTATTCTAGTTCCCCACATAGCTTGACTATGGAGAAGGAATATGCTAATCAAGCCAATAAAGTATTTAAGTTCATATGACTGTCCGACTTCTAATTGCAAATTAATATATTGACATTCTGGCATCTGGCCCTCAGACTTTTATGCATACCAGTTACCATAAGGAATTTCATTTAGACTGTTTAAGGGGAACATGGCCTTCAAAGGGAATGAACAACTTAATCTGGTCTTTATCTGCCTCTGTCCGCTTCAGGAGGCCCTTGCCTTAGAAGACACAGATCACCTTCTTATCTTTTCCTATTTACTTCTAGGTTGAGTAGTACAAAAAGTTCTCTACAGTTTGTTTCTATGGAATTTTTCTCTTTTCTATTCTTAAGGAATAAAAAGACATGTAAATGACGTAAAGTCAATTAAATGCATCTTATGAGGCAAAAATCATTCTCCTAAGCATACACATATGCAGTTATACACAAGCTATTACCTTTAAGAGCTTAAAGATTTTAGTCAGTTAACATGGATTTAGTTTCACTGTAGAATGAATATTGTAACCTACAAGAAACATAATTCACATTCCATTATTAGTCCATATTCTTAAAAAATGTTTCAAATAGAAGTGTCTTTAAGTGTTAAGTATTTTAGTCTCCTGAAGCCTGCTATTTATTCATCATTAATGCTTCATCAAGAAATGACTTTTTTTGTATAACCTAGTTTTAGAATTCCATCAGGAAGTTCAAAGCTTCACAATAGGTCCTTGAACTTCTGTTCTTAATAATAAGTAACATTTATCTCTTTGTTTTAAACACATTATATGGAATTAGAGCCCCCTGTTGAGACATTAGATTAGGAATTATAAAACCAATGTGGCATGCAGTCTTCATCCTGATATTTTCAAACCATCAGCAAAGAAGGGAAAAAAGGGGCAGCTGGACCCTGACCTACCATTTGGGACTATATTATGCAGCAGGGTATCTCTACGAGAGTCACTAACTAGACTGCCTGTGTGAAGTTAGATAAGGGGTAAGCCCAATGTCAAGAAAATCTATAAATAATTATGCAGTTCACCAAGCAAGGTAACACTGCACCCTACGGAGTCTAAATCAGATGACTCAGTATGAGAAGAAAAATATTTGTATTTAACTGGAATTTAATTTAGTTTCACATCCTTACTATAGGTTAATCTTCCCTAGAAGTAGGTCACCAAACTGGTAGTGTTTTGAAGTGTTAATTTCTCTTGCCATGTCTGTCATGCCTGTGGACCAACTTTTGTAGCTTATAATGTAAATCTACATGGATCCAAACTAATTTGAGGGGTTAATTCCATTGCCATCAATGAAATGGCTAAAATGAAGTCCACTGTTTTAATTGTTAAAAAGAAGATTTTTAAGTGAAATCTCTTCCAAACCTAATTTAATGAGAAGTGATTCACTTGTAATTAGTGCCATCATTTTAAAATATCTGCTAATAACTGCCTCTAAACAAAATATTCTCTAAGACTAAATACACATGTCTCAATTCTCAATTTATTTAATCAAAGAGCTGGGTTTTTTTTTCTTCATCTATGTTGTCCAAATAAACTAGGTATGATTTTTATAATTCAGAGAATGACTTTGGAGCAGACAGTGGATGATGGGCACCTGTACTGGGTCTCCTTACAAGCAGACATCATGTTGAAAGATCAGCTGGAGTTTCCTGAGGCCAGGAAAGAAACTTTTTTTTTTTTTTTGGCATCTTTCAGAAAAGCGATTTTCACTGTTGTTTTTAGTGTTACCTTATTAATTTCCCATTTTTCCTAGCAGTGTCTAAGTACACGGTCAGGTAATGATATAAATTCTGCTGGTTAGTAGAGATGTTTCTAATCCATCTGGCAAATGTACTCTGAAACACTTGAGCCCTTAAATTAACTTGATAACTCATGCTTCATAAGAGCCAATAAATATCCTGGTTCATTTTGGCAATTCAAGGAGGTTGGTTTTTTTTATAAACTGGAAAAGGTTAAGCGATGCAGCTCAGGTTCCTAGGGCAGTATTTGACATACACTGACCTTACCAAGGAAAAGCTATTCTTCCCTAGAATCTCAAGGCAAGGACAAGATTTGTCCTGTATCATTAGGCTGTGCATCTACAGCAGATAATAGGGTGAGGGTGGGGTGTGTTCTGTGCTATTGGAAAGGGGTGGGATCTGGTGTTTATTGAACAGCTGTTATGCAGCCAGTAAGTGATAGCTTTACACAAGTACTCAAAAAGATTTTTCAAGGTAGACAGAGTCAATATATCAACTTCATTTAACAAATAAAACAACCAAAACTTAAAGAAAAATCTGCTTGACCCAGTGAGAACAGAGACACATGAAAGCTATGCTCTTTACTGTGTGCCTCTAACATGGTGTGTATTAAACAATCACAGTTGGAATCCTTCAAAACTTTCTGTTCTTAGGAGTTTACATGCCCTTTAGTTATGTATGCCTTTTGGTAGTTATACAGGATTAGTTGAGATAACAGGTATGGCTTCATAACAGGTATGGCTTCAAGGTAAATTTTCTAGTAGGTTCTGTTTGAATCACAGCAGGTTAATATATAGTTGTATATCAAGTGCATCAATGAGAAATTATACTCTTCTTAAATGAAAATTTTGTTCACATTATTTTGTACTCTCTTCATCATAAACACTGTGGTTATAGGTATGCCTAATGCTAAGTATAAAGTGTGTGTGTTAATCTATGAACTCTAAAAATCACTTTGGGTTATTAATGAATATACCAAAGTCCACTCAAACAGAGTACTTTCATAACCATCGATCGAGTAATCAATTGAGTTAGAGCCAAATGAAAGCCAAGTCAGTAGCCACAGGATTAGCACCACTGAGTTATCTCGGTTATCCATCTTAATAGTCTAACTTACTCATCAAGTTAGAGTGAGTTTCCATTTCCGTTCCTAAAAAATAAAGATAAAAAAAAAACATGGAAATGGAATGACAAATGCTCCTTCCCTTTTAACATTTTGGTATGTAGGTACATGTTAAATTGATGGCACCTCTAAAGTAAAAAGATGTATCCATGGAGAAGTAATGTGAACATGGATATTGCTCATAACTGTTACCCAGTTGTCAACTGCTCGGGTGAACCCAAGCCTCACTCCCAGCTCTCCGGAAATACTCTTTGCTAAAGTTCTCAGGTAAAAGTGGTTTTAGCTCCCATTCAAGAAAAACAACTTCAGTGTCCCTATAGAATTACACAGGAATTCTCTGTGAGATTAAATGTTTCTTCTTAAATGCTGCTTTCTTAAGTGTACTGTTTCCATTCTGTCTTAGTTTCTCTTAGAGCTCTTCTTCCTTTCATATTATTGTACCAATGTAGTTACTTATTCAACAGAATCCTACTAGTAAAAAAATTGTTCTATAACCTAAAAGAAGTAAAAGTGTTTCTGACAATGACACATATTCATGAAGCAAAAAGTTAGCTACATGAAAAATAAATTATTTGGTATGTCAACAAAAATATAAATATGCTACCACATAGGAAACTAAAATGACAAATGTCAAACTAGGACAAAAATATTTGCAACTTACATTATAAGCAAAGGATTAGAATCTTTCATATACAAAGAGCTTCTAAATATAGAGAAAAACTAAGCAATAATGCAAAACTAATCAATAAAAATAGAATAATGGGCAAGAAACATGAATAGTAAATTCACAGAAAAAGAAATAAATGTATGTGGCTCTCTAATACATGAAAAGATGTTCAGAGTCGTCAATGATCATGTAAATTGAAATTTCAATGAAATAAATCTTTCTAATAGATTGGCAAGATTTAAAATATTATTAATATCATTAGTGATGCAAAATCAAGAATATAAAAGACAATTAAACCACTTCTATAAACAAATTCATTTTCAGAATAAAAATAGAAAGTGGGAGATTAAAGGGGAATCTTTAGAATACAAATATTTAAGAAGTTCATGAATCAATTGCAGACTTTAGTTGGATCTTGATTTGGAAAACATCAATAACATTTATGATTCAATCAGGAAAATTCAGACATTAACTAGATAATGATGTTTTAAAATTTATATGTGACAGTGGTGTTGTGGTTTGTTTTTTGTCTTTATGTTTTAAATAGTGACACTAATATAGTTGCAGATAAAATATTATGTTGTTGGTGAGTTACATCCCCAGCCCTGGCATTTACTTTGAATAATCAAAGGCAGACAAGGAACAGGTGGTGAGGTATTACATATGAAACAAAATAGACTGTGGATTGACAGGTACCCACGTTAGATTATAAATCTATTATATCAAGCTCTACATTTGTATATTATAAAAACTTGTCCATAACAGAGTTTTTAAGAGTGTCAGAGCAATATATGTTACAAATAAATGTAGGTATCCATTTTTGTAACTATATCCAAATACTGTCAATTGCAGTAAAAAAAAAAAAAAAAGTGATGTCTGAACCAAACTCTGAAAGTCTGAAGAAGAAGTTTTTCAGGCCTGCATAATAAATAACCTGCAGCTAGAGGTCAAACACCTCTTTTTCTCTTATACTGCCTCATTTCCCATCACAGACCCTCTCCCTCAATCTTCTTTTCTTGTTCTTCTCTTCCTTTCTCTCTTTACTTAATTACACCAACCTGTTTTGCAACAGCAATGTTAGAAAACTAATTTTGTTTTCAATAAAACATGCTATTATTAAATTTTGTCTTTGTCCCTCTTACTAAGCGAGGGACTGCCCCGAGAACAATCTTTCTGCACACAAAATGAACTTGAAATGTTCATTTGTTAAAAATCTCTCTCAACACAAATTTAAATAAAACCCCTGCATTACATGTTCATTGCTTTATCTATATATTTCAAATATGTTAGGCTTTTGTGTTCATTAATGTGTGCCATTCACATCTCAAAGAATGGAACAGCAAATAATGAATTGTATTGTTTATATTTAATTTTTTACATTATAAAAACTTGATTTGCTAAGAAAATGTATATATAATGAAGTATGCATGAAAATATATTATGTATAAGAAAATATAAAAATTCTGTCATCAAGGAAATTATTATTTTAACTACTTCTGAATTAAAGAATAATCACATAGCAAGACAGCATATAACAAAATGTCTTGTGTTTTAATTCAGATAGTTATAAAGTTGCTTTAAATTGTTTTCAAATTTTATTTTCCTTAATCTGTCCCCAAATCACTATTGAGACCTTACAATAGTACACATTTCAATCTGCTAGAAAACTTTCATATGACTTCATTGGTGACTTTTATTATCTGTAGCAATTTTTGTACTGTGCAGAATTATTCCTACCTGCTGCATTAAAGTCATTCCTTAGAAATTTG
Organism: Marmota marmota marmota; assembly: GCF_001458135.2. Taxonomy (NCBI): domain Eukaryota; kingdom Metazoa; phylum Chordata; class Mammalia; order Rodentia; family Sciuridae; genus Marmota; species Marmota marmota. The sequence continues at coordinate 9,176,726 of NW_026000142.1, forward strand.
ACAAACATATTTTCATTTCTAGAAAATGTATTAGGTATTGATAATACCAAGATTTCACTTCTTTCCCCTGTACCTCTAAGAATCTCCTGGCAAATCCCCATTTCATCCCAAGTGTACATGGCCAGAGAACGCAACTCCCGCTTCATGTCACTTTGGTAGATGGGATCAAGAAGATGCTGTTGATTCTTCCCTATGTATGTATAGTGCATGAAATCAGAAAATATTTTGGAATTCACATATCTCAAGGAAGGATTCCATTGTCTTTTGGGGTAAATATTCATTTAAGCTTGAACATGAGTTTTGATGCTGCTTCTGAAAACAGAGTAAAGTATATTCATCAAAATATTTCCAAAACTCAGTGCAAACTTATGCACTAAATTGTTGCTTAGTTTAAGTGCTAGAGCATGACATCCTTGGGAAGGCTAAATATAGATGGTACTGTCATTTTTGGATACAGCTAGCAACAACTTAATAACTTTTGAAATGGTCAACAATGTTTGCTTCAGTGATGTCACATGTCCAACATAATGCACTGTCACTTCATGAGTCTTGGAATTAATTTTTGCCACAGTGCAATGAAGTTTCTTTCCACTATACACACTTTAGTTGGTTAGCTACTAAATTCCCAACTGCAATTGAATGTGAAATGGGAAAATAAACCTAATTCCTTTTTCCTAGAAGGAAGTTCTTTTTGAGAAATAACACACCATTTAGTTAGTGGTTTTGGAAAAGGACTCAGTAACTTTTATTTGAGCCCTCCCAAGTACAATAGCAACATTATTCCCCGTGATTTGGGTTCTTTCCCAATTCCTCTTATTCTGAAATTTCTGACCTAATGAATGCAAAAGACCATGTCACACATTTTCGTCCTGAGAGAAATTACTGTGGCCTGTTTTTTTTTTTTTTTTTTTTAAACTTTCTTTGGGGCATTCATTTTTCTCTGCTTCCCCTTCTCTGGATTTTTGGCTATTTCTTACCAGTTTTACTCCTCTAAATCCTCACTCTGGCAGGAGCATGCTAGCTGAGGATGCATCTAATCTTGGCCCCTGTCTGTCATCTGGCCTTTAAGAAACAGTCCCAGTTTAAAGTGTTGTGTAATAAAAATAAATAGGCTTGCCTCCCCACGTGTTATGACTCACCCTCATTAAAGTTGCCTCAGCTTAAAGGACACCAATTTTACCTTTCTCTCAGGGTAGAAGAGTTAACACATGTGCAGTTTCCCATGAAGTCAGGGACAGAAGATTCCTGTATTTTGGTTAATCCACATTTATGGATCATATACTATATGCACAGATCAGGAAAGTGTGACCAAACTGCATGGAGAGGGGAAAATATCCACCAACTATTTCATCTTGTCCTGTTTGAGATTATATCAACAATCTGATATCCACAAATCTTTCAAGAGTTGGCATCTCAGGAATTCATTCAGCTGTGCATTCTTGGTTTTTAAAATCCTGAACAGAGTATATATTATAGTTGCTTTTACTTTCCCGTGGTCAGGTTCTGCTGCCCCACCTGCATTTCCCTTGCAGCTGCTGCTACTTATTTGACAAAAAGCCCTACGTGCTGGATATACTTTTGCATGATTTTTTTCCATACATCCATATTTCTGTAAATATGTGTATTACACTTTAGTTTATAAGTAATACATTATTAAGCACAAGCTTGCAAATATAACTATTATTTTGTTCAGGATTTCATCTGAGTAATTTTTTTGTAAAGAAATGAATGTATCTGAGTGTGGAAAAGTCTATGAGAATGCTTTTGCTCATTGTTCTATGTATTCTTATGATGTTTTATACAGTTCATCCTAATAAACTTTTAAATACATTATTTTTATATAGTACACATATGATAGAGAAATGCTTAATATTGATCAAAATTGATATTATTTAAGACACCAATGGCACTTTGATTTGAAAAGACCACTTGTATTTTTAACTCACTATAAGCAAAAACAACATAGACTATTTTTCAATTATTCAAGTGAATGTCCCTACCTTAAAACCATGTGTCCCTTAGTAAATGTTATGTGAGTTAATCATTTGTTTAAGTAACATGCAGTAATCTGGGTTGTCATTTGCCAGTTGTTACATGTCAAGGCCATTTGATATAGACAGTCCTTTCTAAAAGCAGAGCAGGAAGGTTGATGGACAATTTGCATCCCTGGCCAAGTTCACACAGTGAGAGGTCAAAACTATAGGATTTTAAATATGTATGCCAGCAGTAGATGAAATAACTAAATAAATATAATTCTAAATTATAGCATTATACTTTAAAGGTCAGGGTTCTTTAACACAAAATTCTTGTGGGTCTGTGATTCTCCCTGGCCCTTTATTTGACTATTAGAAGCACTGTTATTTTAAAACAGAAAGTTAAAATTCTACATTTTGTATAAGAATAAGCATCTCTCCAGTAGTTAGTCAAGATTCTAGCAGAATTTCCCAAAGGTGTTTTTCAGGGTCTTTGGAAAATTTAAAAGGAGACAGGGAACATATTTTCAGGGTCAAAATATCCACAATCATGTTTCAGATTTGTATTTTAATTTTGATGATAATTTTAAAAATACCAACTATGAAAGCTGTCTTTTGTAATATACACCTTAAATTTTTAAAAAAATTCCCCAGATTTGGAGTTCTGCAAAATGTTTATTTCCTTCCTCTCTTTAAAAAAGAGGTCTATACAAATAGAATAGATGAAGGTGATTGAAGTGGAGGGGCAGCAAGGGGAAGGAAGGGTTGGTAAAAACTACCAAAGGATGCTATGTCCATTTATAAACATACCACAATGAATTTCACTTACATGTATAATTTAATGCATAACTAAAATACTAATAGTAGTAGAGAAATCAGTAGAGTAGAACAAGTAGATCAGAGGGAGGGAGGAAGTGAGAATGTGAAGGTACTAGGGAATGAGATCGATCCAATTATGTTTTATGCATGTATGAATATGGCATAATGAATTGCAACTAGGTATAATCATAATGCACCAATAAACAAGAGACTGTAAATGATACAAGTATAATACATGTCTTAGTAAAAGAAATAAACAAAATAATTTCTATTGCATTTCAGAGCAACAGAAATAGACACATGATGGGAACGGGAACTTTCTAAGAAAAACAACCAAACATTATTAAGCAGGCAAGGAAGACTTTAATATAACTGTAGTAGAGATCAGGACTATTGCAAGAAAGGAGAGAGGCTGAACTCAATTCAGGTAAAACAAAGGGTGAGCTAGTAGGAGAATTCTTGAGGATTTGTCAGTGTGTTTTCTAATTACTGATTAAATTAGAATCCTATCTTCCCAGCGAGACTGGAGGATAGGGAGGCTGTCTTTCTTTGACTAACCATCGAAAGATGCTTTCTGGGTTGTACAACTGGCAAGAGACTAGGAAAAGATTAACATCTCGAAGAGGCAGAGAAAGCATTTTTAAGTGCAGGTTTCTAAATGTTCTAAGAAAAGGGAGGTCAGGTCTTCTAGTGAGGAAGAAACTTGTCTAAAATTTAGTTATGCTAATGAGACAAAAATTGTTTGGGTACTCTCTTGCAACATCTCAAGGGAAAAGGATAATCTAAGGGTCAGCTAAAGACAGTAAATGCCAAGACATTCCTAAACAACCTATTTTAACATATACTAAGTAGGTACTTAAAATAATATTTAAAAGAAGGAAAATATGAATGTATGAACAAATACAACTGCCCTAGAATAAGATTAAATCATTTTGGGGGATTTTTTAATGGAAGGTTCTCTGCCTTTATCTTTCCTTTTCATAAACTATGAGTAAAACAAGATACTACTCATTATTAAATGCAAAAAAAAAAAACCCACCCACCAAGAATTATATTTTGTTCTTTATTTCACTGAATTTCTGTAATATTGTTTTAAGAATGTCTTTGAGAGTATATGTAATGACTTAATAGGGAAATATAAATTTTGAAAAATGCAAAATAAAGCTTTATTCCAAGGAAATATGATAACCTGCTACATATACCATGCAACCCCCATGTGATGAAGAATTAGTTATAGGACGATAACAATGTTTTTCTCTTGAAAATTATAGACTAGTAAAAGATTTAAATCCTGAAAATCTAGCCCAGAAGTTTTCCCAGTGAAGAACATCCTATGCATCTTCTCATGACAAATAGTAACCGAGCTACTCTGGCTCCACTCTATCCTAAGTATGAGATGGTTAAGCACAGTGTCTGTTCTGTAGCAGTTGAATACATAGTGGAAAATATAGACAAGTAAGTAGAGACTGTCATTAATGCAGCAGAAGAAGGCAGAGAAGCACACAAATCTACCTGATTGTAATACCTGCAAAAAATGTAGTTTACTAGGGTAAATACCACTCACACATTCTTTCATTCAAAGTATATTTATTGAGCCCCTTCAATGTGTTGGATACTCTTCTATCTGCTGGGAATTTAGCAGTAATCAAAACAGGCAAAATTTCATTAGGAATAGAATGGGCAATAAACAACCACATATGTGATGTTCTATCAGGAAAAGCCAAGGTCAATGGGGCATGAACTCTTGGTAATGAGAATGTGTAGCAGTCCTTTTTTCGACAGGGTGGTTATGGAAAACTTTTCAACTTGGCACTTATTGAGTGGATGGTAGGATGAAGTTAGGAAAGAAGCCATGCCAGGGCATGAGGAAGAACACATCAAGCAAGACAGGGGCAGTGTCTAGACAGGATCACATCTATCACACATGTAAGCCACCAGAACCTCAGTGTGACAGGGCAGAGGGAGGAACAAGAAGAATGGATGAGAACAAAATAGGGGAGTTAACCAATGGCCTGATAACATGAAACTATTATAAAAATCCATGATAAGACTCTGGATTTTATTGTGAGCCCAAAGAGATGCCAATGGAGGGCTTTGAGCAAGGAAGCCTTATGAGAGGTTTTCTGGGATTTACTTAGCTCTAGAGGAGAACCTGTGGAACACATAGGGGAAGACTTCTGGAGAGTCTTCAGGGGAGTCTGTTACTCCCCTGAGCAAGTTCAGGGGAGGCTGGGAATAGGGGATGGGATAGAATGACACAGTAGGTAGAAGGAGCACAACATGGGAAGTTTGGATAAAAGACAATTACAGGGTTCTTGCAGGGCTGTTTTACCAGTGGACACTGGAAGAAGCAGAGATCCAAGAGCCATGAGATTTCAAAGGCTGGCAAAAAAGTGTCTTAGACCTAATAGAAGTAGTAGTAGTAGTAGTAGTAGTAGTAGTAGTAGTAGTAATATATGTTCTGAAATGTAAGAATGAAGTTTTAAAAGCAAATCAACCAATAATTAATTGTATTGAAATATAGATAAAAAAGAGTGTGTAGACTCCACAAAATAAGAAATTCCTTGGTTTGTTCACTGAGGTATTTCACTACTTAAAACAGCATAGCCTGTAGAAGCCACCTGATGCACATTTACTGAGTGTATTACTTTATTTCAGTTATATGGATTTCTGTAAGAAGTGGCTTTACATAACTCTGCTCAAGTCCTATGTATTTATGTGCAAATTCTTTTTGTAACCTGGAATATGTGTTTATTGTAATGTGTATGATAGGAGGTATTTCTCCAAAAGGAATTGTTCCCAGGACTACATAAGGTGTTTAAAAGGCTCCATGTCCTGGAAATCCACAGTAGATGGAGGCTATGGTGTGAGTGGGTAAAACAACAAGGCATGAATGAATCTAGAGGGGTCAGCAGGAGCCAGGCTGTGAAGGGGTTTGTGATGCCCTAACAGAAAACACAGGCTTTATCCTGAAGACAATGTGGAGATTTAAAACATGAGGAATGGAAGTCAGAAGTCAGATTACATGTATGCAAGGGGCAATCTGATTTTCACTTTGACAGTGGATTTGGCTGGGGCAAGACTGTGCTAACTGACCAGATACAAGGAAAGATAGTTGCCACAATCTGATGATAAAATGAAGATGGATTGATCTATAAGGTCATGTCTGCAGGGATAATGAGAATCCTATTGACTTAAGTGTATTAAGGTGATAATATGGTGAGCATTTTTTCATGTACTTGTTGATTGATTGTATGTCCTCCTCTGAGAAGTGTCTGTTCAGGTCCTTGGCCCATTTGTTGATTGGGTTGTTTGTTCTCTTATTGTCTAATTTTTTGAGTTCTTTGTATACTCTGGATATTAGGGCTCTATCTGAAGTGTGAGGAGTAAAGATTTGTTCCCAGGATGCAGGCTCTCTATTTACCTCTCTTATTGTTTCTTTTGCTGAGAAAAAACTTTTTAGTTTGAGTAAGTCCCATTTGTTGATTCTAGTTATTAACTTTTGTGCTATGGGTGTCCTATTGAGGAATTTGGAGCCCGACCCCACAGTATGTAGATCGTAGCCAACTTTTTCTTCTATCAGAAGGCGTGTCTCTGATTTGATATCAAGCTCCTTGATCCATTTTGAATTAACTTTTGTGCATGGCGAGAGAAAGGGATTCAGTTTCATTTTGTTGCATATGGATTTCCAGTTTTCCCAGCACCATTTGTTGAAGATGCTATCCTTCCTCCATTGCATGCTTTTAGCCCCTTTATCAAATATAAGGTAGTTGTAGTTTTGTGGATTGGTTTCTGTGTCCTCTATTGTGTACCATTGGTCCACCCGCCTGTTTTGGTACCAGTATGCAAATCAAAACCACCCTAAGATACCATCTCACTCCAGTTAGATTGGCAGCCATTAGGAAGTCAAACAACAACAAGTGCTGGCGAGGATGTGGGGAAAAGGGTACACTTGTACATTGCTGGTGGGACTGCAGATTGGTGCAGCCAATTTGGAAAGCAGTATGGAGATTTCTTGGAAAGCTGGGAATGGAGCCACCATTTGACCCAGC
>NW_026000142.1:9187149-9222331 GCF_001458135.2 Marmota marmota marmota
GGGGGGGGGGAGGGTTGCGGGTTGGAAAGGGGGAGTGTCTATTTTAAATTGGAAGACCTTTATGGGGAGGTGACATCTGAGCTGGACTGTGAATGATCTCAGGAAGACACCAGGTAATCTGGGGGCTGGGTGTTCCCAGCAGAGGGAACATCAAGTGCAAAGGACTAGTGCAGGGACAGCTTAGCATGTTCAAGGAATAGCTGGAATGCCACTGTGCATTCACTGTTCAGTGAGCTGAGAGCAAAGTGGTAGTAGGAGGCAGAGTTGGGGAAATAAGAAAACACCAGGTCTGATATAAAGCCCTGGTAAAGGATTTTGTTTTATTTTACTTTTATCTTTTTAATTTATTTCTAACTGATACATAGAAACGCAAAAATTATACCCATTAATGGAATAAAATGTGATGTTTTGATATAAATATACATTGCATAATCAGATTAAACATATCTGTCTACTCCAACACTTAATGCATATTGATGGAGAAAACATTCAAAATCTTCCTCTAGCTTTTTGATATATACAGTACACAATCAATCACCCTACTGTGCAATAACACCAGAAATTCTTACTGCTAGCTACCTGTAACTTAATACCCACTGACCAAACTTCCCATCTCTCCCTTACCCCTATTTCCCCAACCTCTTGTAATCCCTATTACACTCTCAATTTCTAATAAGATCAGATTCTTTACATTTCATATATGAGTAAGATCATGCAGTCTTTGTCTTTCTGTGCCTAGCTCATTTTACTTAATATAATAATCTCCAACTCCATTCATGCTGTTGTAAATACAGGATTTCGTTGTTTTTTTTTTTATGGTGAATAGTATTCCATTGTGAATATTCATCTCATTTCCTTTATCCATTCATAAGTTGATAGATGCTTAGGTTGTTTACATTTCTTGGCTACAATGAATAGTGATACAATAAACATGAGTGTGCATATATCGCTTTAACATCCTGACTTGGTTCCTTTGGATACATATCCAGCAATGGATTCCTGGATCAAAAGGTAGTTCTACTTTTAATTTTTTGAGGAACCTTCATACTGTTTTCCAAAGTGGCTCTAGTAAGTCCTCCCAACACTGTACAAAGATGCCCTTTACAATCTCATCATCTTGGACACTTGGTAGCTTTTGTTTGCTTGTTTGTTTTGATAACAGCCATTCTTACTATAGTGGGATGATCTCATTGTAGTTTTGATTTGCATTTTCCTGATGATTAGTGATGCTGAGCACTTTTTCCATATTGGTCATTTCAATGTCTTCTTTTGAGAAATGTCTGTTTAAGTCTAATATTCTATATATATAATATAAATATATATTATATATATAATATAAATATTATATATATTACATAATATATATAATATTTATTCCCTTTGCTACACAGAAGCTTTTTAGTTTAAGATAATAACGTATATATTAATTATAGTTGGATGCTATACCTTTATTTTGTTTATTCATTTTTGTGTGGTGCTAAGGATCGAACCTAGTGCCTTCATGTACTAGGCGAGTGCTCTACCACTGAGCCACAACCACATCCCCCTATTGACTGTTTTTTTATTGAAAAATTATTCTTTTGCTATTGATTTTTGAAAGTTCATTATATATTTTGGATATTAAACCCTTGTCAGATGTATAGTTTGTAAATATTTTTCTCCCGTTGTGTAGGTTGTCTCTTTACCCTGATGATTATTCCCTTTGCTACACAGAAGCTTTTTAGTTTAAGATAATAACATTTGTCTATATTTCCTTTGTTTCCTGTGCTTTTGTGGTCTTGTGCAAAAATCCTAATTTATTTCAATGTCTTGAAGCATTTCCTTTGTGTTTTCTTCTAGATGTTACATTTTTTCCAGAACTTACATTTAGTCTTTACCCCATTCTGAGTTGAGATTTTTAACTGATGTAAGTGTTCTAGTTGCATTATTATGCATGTGAATACTCAATTTTCCTAGCACCCTTTGTTGAAAAGTCAGTCATGTCTTCAAGGTGTATTCTTACCATCTTCGTCAAAAATCAGTTGCTACAGATTTATGGGTTTACTTTTAAGCTTACTATTCCAGTCCCTTGATCTGTATGTCTGTTTTTATGTCAATACCATGCTGTTTTTTTTACTACCAATTTATAGAATATTTATGGCCTCTTGAAATGCCTACTGTCCGAAGAATCCTTCAATTCTCCCAAACACCGTTATTTAGGTCCTCTCTTTCCACCACTTACAGGCAGTATGTGAATGTAATTCATGACATGAAGGAAAAGCCTGAGATGCATATGGTGTATTTGTCTTTTCATTTCCAGTGAATGAAGTGTTTAAATTGTTAATGTTAGTTTTACAAAAGGAGGTCTGCTGTAATTTTTAACCATTGATATCACACAAACTTGTGTACATATAAACCTCTGTATGTGTGTGTGTGTGTGTGTGTATTTCAGCTCCCTTCAAAAAAGTTTTAATAGGAAAGAGAAAGGAGGAGGAGGAGAGCAGGAGGGAGGATAGAAGGAAGAAAGGAAGGAAGTACTGGCTTCATCCAGCTTTGTTTACCTCAGAGTAAATATTTTGTCTTCAGTGCCCAAGCAGCCTTGCCAACCAGATGTTGGTTGATGTAGAGATGATAGGTCCTACTAATTCACTAGGCTCCCTGAACTCAAAATTATGTCCTCCTTCTAATAAAGGGAACACAAATCACTTATTTGGGGACTTTTTTTTTTACACTAAATTCAATACTACATTTGCTTTCTCATTTTTTTTTCTTGTTTCTCTTCTTTCTCTTCCCTCCCTTCCACTCTAGGGTAAAAAAAAAACTGGGTGTAACCCCAACTCAGATATGCCATCTTGGGCAAGTTAGTTGATCCCTATGATTCTCAGATTATTAATCTATTGAGTGGAAATAACCCTATTAAATCCAGAGCTTTATTGTGGAGATTAGATGAATTGCTAAAAATAAATAGCACAGTATTATGTTTGAAATATTATAAGTGCTTAGAAGATAGAAGGTAGTTTTTCATCATCTCTAAAATTTTGGTATGCTACACAATCTAACTGATGAAATATGGCTTTGTTATACTTAATCGGTAAATTAACACCCTAGGCTGAATATTTAAAATTATGAAGCACCAAACTCTTCTTAAAACCCAAAGATTTCATCTTTTTAAACTATAAAAAAATTGTGTTTATGATCATAGGTTTTGTTTTCAACTGATTATTTTCCAAGTCAGATAAATTTTCAAGTTAGTTGTATATAAAAAAAGGGAATTAGACATTTTATACATATGAAGCTTCTTTGGTTTTGACAAGTTGAGAGGTATATTGTGCTTCGTTCTCAGGATCATTTTCTTACTTCCCAGACAAAAGGTTTTCTGCTACTAATCTGTCAGTCTTAAATCTCATGAGATATGCTCTCTTCAACCTTCCTCTCTCTTGTTTTTTGAGTAAATAATTATATGATGTTTTCTTCCTAATGCATACATTGCTCTAAATCAAAGCTCTCTAAAAGAAAAATTTACATAGAAATGAATCACATAGTAAGTATTAATGGTGTTTTGAAATAATAAACAGCAGCTATAATGGCTTTTGGCCAAGTCCAATGAAAAAAGTAAAAATAGAATAAAGCAGAGGTTACCAAGTTCATGCTGATGTTATTTTTCACATCATTTCTCTTAGAGTTAGAAAATCCAACAGGAATAACAATAAGATCCTCCAAACTTGAGGCAACAAAAGAATTAGAAGAATAAGTCCAAGATATCACACTTCCAACTTTAAGGTCAAGGAGAAACCTAAGCATATAGATACATTCAGAGTCTTCATTTGTCCAATATTACATGTGAATTTCTATGGTGTTGATATCCACAGTCCTTTCATGAATTGCTGAAGGAGTTTTTGCTTAGCATTACATTCAGTCTAAACAAGTCAACAATCACTAGTCACTCCTTTGAGTTTGAAGAAATTTCTTTTTATGTGTTTTGAAAAATGTTGTATAAAATTGGAAATTTGCAGAGTGTTGTTTATGTTCAAGGACAGATTTAAACAATGAGAAGACTCCAGGCTAGGATGAGTCTCTGAAAACAAAGACAGCCAATATCTTTTAAGAGGAAAAGATATTATTTGGAAAATGCTGTGAGTGGATGAATCACAGAACACACATTCGCCAGTGTAACAATTACTGGAAGTCCCTCTCCCCAGACTCTATGGCTGCATGGCTAGGTGTCTGACTGTGCTCAAGAGCTGTACTTTGCACTGTGGATTTCAGGGGACACCTAACAAGGCACCCATATTTTGGAAGCAGTGAGCAGGAGGATTAATGAGTTGCTTAGGCCTCCTCCTTTGAATGAGTATTTATTGATTCTGACAGAGGCCCAGGGAAGTGAATGATAGAGAATAGAGTTGCATACCTCATCTGACTCTCTGCCTTAATTTGTTTGTGAAAATGCATTAAAACTGATGGCAAATAAGACTGTGCACGAAAGACAGGACCCAGAAAAGTATAATGGTCACTGAAGGAGAGGGCATCATCTAAAATATCCAGTTTTTAGCAGGGTGCTATTTTTATAATCTAGGATTTTAGGCACACATAAGCTATTTTAATATCATGCATATGAATATATTCACAAAGTTATCTGCAACTTATAGCCTTAAAAACAAGGTTTTCCTAACTTGCAGCACTGTAAGCTCAATTTCATGTTCCTGGGTCTGAAAATAAAAATCAGATTGTGTTCTTAGTCTCATATATCATCACCAATAAAAGAGATTTCTGGTAGTGGACCACACAGATGGCACCCTTGTTAAAGATGCATAAAGTCAATGGAATGGGCCTCATTTCTGTACTGCTGTTTAGGCTCTGGAGGTCTGGTAGTCATAAGCATTTATCTGTCATTTGAATGATCCATACATAACTCAAAAAAGAAGAAAAAAAAAGGGCAGGGGGTGTTTGCTTCTTCACTGTTTTGCTTTTCTTAAGGCATCCTGTTGGTCCAACCAAAACTAAGACTAAACATGAAATGCTACTGCTATCATCTGATTCCATGTGGTTTTCATCTTCTCTTGTTTTGATGGGGTAAAACTGTTGACTGAAGGCTACAGTCAGCTAGGTCATTGTGCAGCTACACTCTTGTATTAATTTCCTGGGGCTTCTGTAACAAATGCCACAAAGCAGATGTTTGAAAACAACAGATCTGTAGGGTCTCAGAGTTCTGGAGGTCGTAAACCTCAAGTCAAGGCATGTGAGAGCATCCTCACTCTAAAACCTGCAGAGAAGAATCCTTTCTTACTTCTTCTAGCTGTTAGTGTTTGCCAGAAGTCTTTTGCGCTCCTTGGCTTATAGAAACATCACTCTAACTTCTGTTTCTATTGTCATGTGTATGTCATTTTTCCAAATATGTGCCTGTGTTCTTTTCTTCTTATAGGTGCATTATACTGTATTTAGGGATCATTCCACTCCAATATGACTTCATCTTAATTAATTACATTGTCAAAAAACCTGTTTCCAAATAGGGTCACATTCTGAGTACCAGGGGTTAGGACTTGACCCTATTTTTTTTTTTTTTTTTTTTGGAAGGACGCAATTCAGCCCACAGAAATTCTCAATTGATTTTTGGATGACATATTTACATGTAACAGGGTGAGAAGCACATCCTCTCAAGAAATAAAAATCCAAGAGGACTTAACCCTCTGTTTGAATTTCAGTGGCTCTCTTACCTTCTCAAGCTCATTGCAGTATTCTCACTGCTACATCTTTCAATTAGAGAATGAAGAGCAGTTTCCTAGTTTATGATCTGCTTGACACAATTTCTAAAAATAAACAGAAACTACTTATCTCAGTTTACTAACTGCCTGCTAATGACTGAGCTTCTCAATTTGTAATTCTATTGATGATGGTTTTAGTCATCTTTTTTTCATCACTGTGACCAAAAGACCTGAGAGAACAATGCAGAGGAAGAAGGGTTTATTGGGGGCTCACTGTTTCAGAGGTCTCAGTCCATAGATGGTAAACTCCATTTCTCTGAGCCTGAGGTGATGCAGAACATTAAGGCAGAAGGCTGGGTGGAGGAAATGGCTCAGGATACCACAACAGTAAAGGAGACAGAGATTATACTCAGCTCATCAGGACAGAATATATAGCTCAAAGGCACCTCCCCCCAAGAGAACCACCCCTCCATCCACACCCTACCTGCCTACAGTTATCACTCAGCTGGTTTATTCAGGTGGGTTAATGCACTGATTAGGTTAAGGCTCTCATAACACAATCATTTCACCTCTAAACTTTCTTGCCTGGTCTCTCACATGAGCTTTTGGGGGATAACTCATATCCAAACCATAAAATTATTCAGATTATCTTCAGTTAGTCTTGAAACTCGTCTTATAAATCAGAGGCCTACTATGTGCCAGGCTCTGGGCAATATAATTTTCAGCTAATGTGCTGCAAAATCCTGTTACATTAGGCATTATTCTATCCATTTTACACATACTTGAACAAAATAATTTTAGCTACTTGAGGCCAACGACTTCTTATAAAGTGTTAAATGCAGACCCCCGACCCCCGGCTTTTGAATGCTCCCTTAAGCCAAATAAGTGACTTGACTAATTTTTCCTCACTGATCTTACTTGTTCTTTTGGCATAATATACAGATTAACTCATTACTATTGTAATGTAGTTTGTGCTTATTTTAGAAAGGAAAAAAAATCTCCTTAATTTACCTTTTAGAAGATTAATTTTCTATTACTTTTTATAAAGCTTGGTAGAGGAAAATCTACCCATTTTTATTTAAAATTAATATATTTTAATTTTTCTCAATTGTAGAACATACTCAGGATCTGAAGCCATTATCACATGATGATATCTTTCTTCATTTGGTTGCCAAAATTTAATTCAATTTAATCTACACAAACCTTTTTATTTTAGCATTAATATGGCAATTTGATATTTTTAAAACAATTGTCATCAACCTGCTTTATTTATAGGAACCTGAGAAAACAATTGACTTTGTTCTAATAGAAAGATTTAGCTTTTATCCAGTGTACTATGTTCCTTTCTTATCACTACCTAACACCAGGAGAAGTCCATTTGTTTTTACCTGACACACCCTCTCATGTCTGAGCTCTGCCAACCACTCTGCAGCTCACACTGGCCTGCTCAGCAGGAGCAGGTCCTTTCCCTCCCTCAGCCTCCACTCTGGTGCTCCCTCAACTCTTTATAGCTAGCTCCTTATAATTACTCAGGCTTCAGTTCACATTTAGAACAATTCATGGGTGGTGTTATAGAATAATTGTTCATGTGAAGTCTTTAGTCTTCAGGCTAGCTAATAGACCAGATGGCCATTTGTAGTCTTCTATAATTCCTTAATTAAATAATTCCCAACAGCTTTTCAAAAGGCCTTACCTGGACACTGTTCTCTAAAAACTATGATTAGTATGCAAAATTTAAATTGTGTTCAACAACAGCTAATAAAATCCCCAAACATATGCTTACTTACTCTTCAGGTCACAAAATCTCCAGTAATAATTAGCAAATAATTATAACAAACCTCATTGGTAGTTACTTAAAAATGCTAATACTTTGGCATTATCTAACTGCATTCTAATATATGGTAGTATCTTTTGTCCCATTGCAGTGTCCTCTCTTCTTTAATTTTACCTGCAGGGGTCACTGGTGTCACAGGGCAATATTCCTCTCTGTTTAGGTTTTGATGGGTAATTACCTGCTGGCAGGTAATGTATTATGGGAATAAGGTAATATATTCTTACAATTTACTATTCAGTAAGGAATTCATTAACATAAAGATTATGACCTAGAATATACCCTTGGGAAATGCTCATGTTGATATGCTTTTATTTGGAGAGTGAGTCACTATGTTTGTCAGTGCAAAATAGTTGACAGTAACTTCATTTTTAACTTCTTATTGGATATAACTGTGGGGTTCAGTCAAATGACAATGAACCCAGGGAAACAGTAATTTATCTAAAATTTCTAAAGCATATTTATCCTTGAATGTCATAAGGGATATGGTTGTCATAAGAAAAATGAATTATGTAAACCTACTTAATGAAACTAACTTTATACGTTTTAACATTTACTAGTAAATTAACCTTCATTCCATTCAGGTTGTTCATAGAAGGTATAAGAGACCCTTTCTCTGAAGGTAAATTGTTAAAAATAAACCAGTATTTTATAATCTAAGAAAAAAATTAATTTTTCTGTTCAGAAACTAATTACTACATATATAGTATTTACCCAAGAAACAAATGTTGATTTTTAAATGTTTTCTAATTGGCAAAAATGGCCCAATTAGACTTATGGTTGACCCTGGTTATTCTCTTGAAACAAATGTTAAGATAAAGAGATAAGACAAAAATCTAATCTAAATCTAATCCACTTTCTTTTCTAGGGGGAAAAAAAAAGCTGGTAACAGGCAAGAAGGCATTTTACTTGTAAAAAGCTTGCATGCAACCCTTGACTGGGGAGAGTGTCATCCGCAGGCAATACACCTCATCTGTGCTGGTCGGAGAAGAGAATGGGAAATTCATTGCTGCTGTATTTGTTTTTCATGGGGAAAGAAAATAAATGTGACCAAAGAAGAAAGGACATTTGATAACTTTCCAATAAAGTTTAGAATTGCAATACAATCAACTCACTGGGTTTATTTTTAAGAATTGATTGTTTTTTCTTTAAAAGCCTGACTTGGCACTGAGACAACTCCCAAATCCTTAAGAAAATTATATAACTCTATCTATGATTGTTAGAACTGAACTCATTAAATTTTTGCAAAATTAAAAGAGGATTTTCAGAGTTAATTTTTTAATTCCTTGGATATTTCTCCATAACCTTTCTCTATTTCACAATGAAAAGCAAACAGTATCTTGAAGTTTAAATGCAAGTGAATTAATTCTGAAAAAAAATAAATGTATTTGAACTAGAACTGCAAATGTTTGACAGAAATTTGAAAGTGGCTTTTAAAGACACTCTCAGCAGGAGAACCATAATTAGTTTTAAGATTAACTTCTAGTGGCTTCTTGGACCAACAGGTCTTTGTTTGCTGTAACATCTTAAAATATCTAGAGGACATTCAGGCTTCAAATATTAAGAGATACATTTTACTAAATCCCAAAGAGCAATGTGAAAATATGATGTAACAGTCACAAAAAAGGTTTCCAAATAAAAGTCAAATAACTTAAGATGAGCTTTCTTTCCTTGGAAAATACTCTCTATTGAGATGTTTCAAAAATTTTTAAAAAGTTTTGTTATAACTATCTCTTAGTTTATGGAATAAATCTATTTTAAGGAAAGAAAAAAACCCTCTTCCACCTTTTTGGTGGCATGTGTTCTGATTTGTGAGATAAAATATAAAAATGCACAATAAAATTGATGTCTTTTTGGTTTACTAAATCAGGGTAGTAAGACAAATTATGACTTTAGCTTTACAAGTCAAATTTGTTCTAAAAATGGAATCTGGTAAATTTTGCAACCCACTAGAAAAGGACCATTATCAAAGCATGAACTTCACATTATTATTAATCAATTAAATCAATATTACTTGAAACTATGCTATTTACTACTCTCTATTTAGAGATTAAGGCATAAAATGTGGTCTTTATGAGAAGAAATGCAAATAACGTAATCAATAATATATTATTATGTGTCCAGTGAATGAAGATATTAAACAAAAGTAAGAATTTGTCAAAAGAGGGAAGATTCTCATACCTATGAACGACCATCATGAGCAAAATATAGGTATTTAAGTATTAGGTATTTACAGTATTTAAGCATAAAGTGAAACACAGAGGGTTTGTGACTTCCATAAGCTCAGGATCATATATTTATCTTTTTGGCGCCTTTATTTTGAAAGGAGGAAACAACAAAGATGAAAATAGTAAGTGATATATCCTGTGACCAAAAAGAAATTAATCATCTAGTGTGCTGTCAGGAATATGAAGGTAGAACTAAATTATGGTAACAAAACTGGTTTGGTTTTCATGCTTATAGTAATGACTCTATCCTCCCTTCCTCCATTTTAGGTCCTGTTACCCAAATGATTTGCCAAAAATGTCTTTGATCTCTCACTGAGTTGTTTAAAGACCTCTTCAAGGCTCCACAAGATCTGAACTAAGGGCCGCTTTCCTGCTTCTTTCTTCCTCTTACTACCCTCTCAACCCACTGTGTAAACTAAACACAAGCCAAGCTATTCTCTCAACATAATGCTGAATGTTTCTGGAACAATAAATACTGGTTTATTTTATGTTGCCTTGGTGCACTGTTTTTGTCCCCCTTAGTTCATTCTCTCTATTTCTTGAACTGCAAGCTTCTCTGTCCTATATTCTGTTCAACATTCTCCTCTGGGTCTTTCCCGAACTCTCCTCTCCTAGTTGGAATTAATCTCTCTCATGGTCATTCCATTACACATCAGGGGCATGTATCTATATCTTCTATGTTGTTGAAAGTACCCTGAAGCATGAGATCTTCTACTTATCATATTTGTGTCATATGCGGTACATTGAAAAAATTGTACATAGCCACAGAAAAGTAGCTATGTTTGAGCAGTGTATTATTGATCATTGAAATAGTTAATATTAATTAGGTACTACCCAGGTTCAGGCACTGAGCTAGGTACTATAAATGAAATCAGGATTTGAAGTCAAGGAGCTCCAGGGTCCTTGTTGTTAGCTATGAGGCACTGGAGTTGGCTACTTTGAACTCAATCTTATTCTACTGTTTAATTGCTCAGTGAAACTCTGTGCCTCAGAGTTTCAACTATAAAATAAAAAATAGTATTTAACTTGTATGTTTTTGATAGATTTAGATTATTTGTGTTAATTACTTTCAGTATGCTTAGTCCAAAACAGTATAGACTAGGAGTTAGCTCTTATTTATTGTAGTTTATCCTAAGTATTTGTTGAGTTAATTAATTCTACCCTTTTGGGTAAAATGTTTCCTGCTTTCCCATCTCTTCTCACAGACCTAGTGCAGCTTTAAGGAACAACCTATATAAAATCATTTCCAGCCCAATGTGGTAGCACATGCTTGTACTTCCAGCAATTTAGGAAGCTGAGTTAACAATATTGCAAATTCAAGTACAGCATCAGCAACTTAGTGAGGCCCTAAGAAACTTAGCAAGACCCTGTTTCAAAATTTAAAAAAATAAAAATAAAAAGTGATGGAGATGGGGCTCAGTGGATAAGCTACCCTGGGTTCAATCCCCGATACCAAAAAGAAAAGAAAGAAAAAAGAAATCATTCCCAATGAATATCTATGAGATTATTATATCACAGTATTGTGCACTTCTAACCTTCCATAGCAGCCAACTATACATTAGCCACTGGAAATATTATGGATATCCATAGTTGGCTATAATGTAAGAAATAGTTAATTGGTTATAAATTTTTACTCATAATAAATTTTAGAAAATCAGATTTGTGTTAGTCAGCTTTTGTCATTATGACCAAAACCCCTGACATAAACAACTGTATTTTGACTCCTAATATCAGTGGTTTCAGTACATGGACTTGATATAAGGCAGAACATCGTGGCAGAAGGGAATGGTGGAAGAAAGATGCTCACCTCATGGCAACTGGAAAGCAAAGAGAAAGAGAGAGATGGTATTGGCCAAGGACAAGAAAAACTAGGCCATACACCCTAGTGACCTGCTTTCTCCAAATAGGACCCACCTCCTCTAGTTTCTACCAACTCCCAACAGTCCATTAAAAATATTAGTCCAGCAAATACAGTAACTTACTGATGACCTTAGAACCCTCATGATCTAGTCATTTCCCCCCAACCCCATCTCTGAACATTGCTGCACTAGGGACCAAGCCTTCAACACTTGAATTTTAGGAAGGACACTACATATGTGAACCATAACTTTCTGACAGAGTCCCCCAAGTATGTCCTAAGCTTCAACAGTTTCATCATTGCTCCAGAGTCTAAGTCCAAAGTCTCTTCTGAGACTTAAAGCAAACTCTTAACTAGAAGGCCTTATTAAATATATATATNATATATATATATATATATATATATATATATATATATATATATATATATATATATAATGAATAGGGTATACATTCCCATTCAAAGGGGAAATAGAAAGGAAGTTTGGGGCCAAATCAAGCAAAACCCAGGAGAGCAAACATTGTCGTTTTTTTTGGTGCCAGGGACTGAACTCAGGGGACACTCAACCACTGAGCCCCAGCCTGAGCCCTATTTTGTATTTTATTTAGAGACATGGTCTCACTGAATTGCTTAGTGTCTCACCATTACTTGAGGCTGGCTTTGAACCTGCCTCACAATCCTCCTGTTTCAGCCTTCCAAGATGCTGGGATCACAGGAGTGCACCACTGTGCCTGGCTAACATTAAGTCTTATAGCTCCACATTCTGTATCAGGGCCACATGGTGTCAGGATGTGAGTTGTCAAGTGCTTGCTCAGTCCTGCCCCCTCAGCCTTCCCATTTGCAGCCCACATGACTCTGTGCTCCCCATCCCCACCATGCTCTTTGCTTTCCAGCTGCCATGAGCTCAGCAGCTTTCCTCCACCACACCCTTCTACCATGATGTTACGCCTCACTTCAGGCCCAAAACAATGGAGCCAGCTGACCATGGTTTAAAACTTCAGAAACCATAGCCAAAATAAATGTTTCCTCCTCTAAGTTGTTCATTTCAGGCATTTTGGTGACAGTGATGAAAATTTGACTAACTTAAAGATCATATTACCTTTTATGTTTTAGATCCAATTTTATCAGAAACATACCTAAAGATGTAAAAAATATTCTTGTAGAAGACAGGAGACTTTGAAAGACCTGAATGAGAATATACAAAAGAATAACTTTATATTTGATCACACCTGCATCAGAATTCTAATCTATAAATTGGAAGGAGGAAAAAAATCTTTCAAGGTCCTAGGTAGTGTTAACATATCAAAGATGAAGTGTTTATTCAATATACTAGTAAAAAATCCCAATTTAATTCAATCTTTCCCTATACAGGAATTGTTTGGTATCTGAAGAACCCTACTCAATTTTCTAGGTCATTTTTTAAGAGGTAATCTATAAACTTGCATTTTCCTATAATGAAAAGCAAATATACACCAGACATTTTCCCTGAATAAGATCAAAAGGATTTTACAACAATTCTCAGAACTTGATAGTTTGTTGGGTCAGCCATACTCCACAATGTGGCTCAGGAGAATGACATAAATAATCAGAGGAGAGGTGTCAATATGGTATTTCAATATTGCTACCTTTTGGTCTTCGCTTGTGAAACTAAAACATAACAGTACTTTTAGTTAATCATTGGATAATGTGGTTTTTTAAGACTGAAATAATTTTTCATCTCTTTACTCTAGTAGAAATAAACTTTATAACATTAAGTATTATTTCATTTTTTAGTAATTTCATAATTTAGTGGGGTAAGAGGAAGCACAAATCTGCTTTAACCTAGTCCTAAAATTTTGTGAGATAGTTCCTTGTTTAAGTGTGTGAAATCATCTCAAGGTAACAATAAAATATTCATAGTGGCAAAGATGAAGAATAAAAGAGGGGATGATGAGATGTAAAATGAAAACGGAAAATAAAAAGCTTGAAGTCCAGAAATAAAGTTTGTTTTCAGGCTTCTAAATGCAACTGCATGTCCCTGTACAGGCCACCATTAGTTTCCTTGCTACAATGTGTGGTTTATGAAAAAAACACAAGCAAACAACAACAAAAATATCAACTTCTCAAATACATGTACCTGGATTTTATAGGCAACACAGTTTCACTTTATCAGTTATTTGGACATATACCATTCAAGCCCTGGAGAACCCCTGGTATTACAATGAAATAAGATTTTATCAAATGTCTAAGAACTTTATATAATGGATCATTTCCTTTCATGTGAACATAATATGTGTTGTACATATTTTGAATTTCATAAAAGAATATGTGGTGGTATAATTTATGGATAAATCATAAATTTTTGAGAAATTAATTTTACACAATATCTCTTTTAAATTCTTATTTATTTTCAGATACTCTTTAGTGTCCATCAAAGAGAATAAATGTATATATACTCAATCAATATCACTTTCTTTGGCTAAAATTCACATTGATTAACTAGGCCTTCTAAACAAAGTCTTTCTCTGGAGTAACTAGACTGACATAATCCAAAATAAATCATGTTGAAACAGAGAAAACTAGGGTAACTAATATCTCCCTCTCCCTCTAATGGCCATTTTATCTAATATGGCAGGGATGTTTCTCTCCCCTTTAGTCCTCCACTCCTGCCATTTCTGCAACATGATATACAACTATCAGGATAATTTAAAACATTCAATAATGCAACTCAAGACCTGTTCACAATTTGAAGCTAAAGATTAGATACCCTTAAATTTGGCAGAAATATATAATCAACCCAACTATACCATATAACAGCCCCTTTTTTAAGAAAAAAAAAACAAAAAACACTAAGACCTAGAATGCAAATTTAACAAGTTTCAGGCCTAGGGAAAATGCAGAAATAGCTTCCCTAAACAGCACAATCCAACCAGCTGATCTCACAATTGACAAAAGTTTCTATTATCCCTATGATACCCAAGACCCCAAACCATAGCATCATCATTTTACATGTGTTATAGTCAGCTTTTTCACATCTGTGACTAAAAGATCTGACCAGAACAATTTTAGGAGGAAAAGTTTATTTGGGAGCTCACAGTTTCGGAGATCTCAATCCACAGACAGCTGGCTCCATTCCTTGGGGCTCAAGGTGAGGCTGAACATCATGGCAGAATAGTGTGGCAGAGGGAAGCAGCTCACAGGATGATCAGTAAGCAAAGAGACTCTACTCTCCAGATACAAAATATATACCCCCATAGCCACACCCACAATGAACCACTTCCTCCAGCCACATCCCACTTGCCTCCAGCTACTACTCAATTAATCCCAACCGGGAATGATTCACTGATTAGGTTAAGGCTATAACTCAATCATTTCTCTCTGCATCAGTTTCATTCTTTTACTGGGATATCAGTGAAATTTTTAAACATGAAAAACCATGTTCTTCAGTCTCAGAACAAATTCTCCACTATTTATTAGACATTTTGTCACCTCAATTTCATGTGCTTGTGCCTTTGTGGAACTTCTTGGATGTGAGGACTTCTGATTTGATGCTGGGCCTATGATTCATCTTTTTCCATTTTATCTTTTTTCACTTCTTTGTCATTTCATTCCATTCTCTCAGAAATTTCCTCAATTTTATTTTTCAACCCTTTCTAATTTTTTATTCCCACTATTATTTTTATTTTTGTTGTTCGCTGTTTATTCTTTCAAACGTCTTGTGATTGTTTTTGAATGTCTCTGATAATTTCTTTTCTGTGAGAATAGACACAGTTGTTTTGAGATTTATTTCTGCTCCTGGCTTTTTCTCTTTTATTTTAGTTCATCTGGCCCATGTTTCTCTTTTTGTTTCTCCTTTTATGATAAAGACTTTCTTCAAATACCTATGAGTACTGGCTTTCTAATAATATTTAGAGGTGTAGTGAAATTTTTTAAAAAAAGCTAATTTAGAGGCTATACCATTTGGGAGAAGCAGGAAGACTCATTGGCTGATGTCTGTCATGTAGGGAGACGTTAACTGAGTTACTTCATTGATGTATCTCCAACTAAGGAATCTCCAAATGTTTCTCTCCCTAAAGGTTATTTTCCTCCTTTGTTGTTAGGATGATCAGTTTACTAAAAAAGTAAAATCCCAGTCCTGCCAGGGTTGGGGAAGCACAACTGTGTAAAATAAGAAGACCAGGGAATCTGGGGGTCCAAACACATCTCGCAGAGTCTTTTAACGATTTATTATTTTCAAGTCTAACAGCATTTCCATTTTCTGACACACTTTAGTACTTCTAACTGCTGAGCATTTCTGGTGTTATGTGGTACATTTGAATTGATTGTGAGTTTCTGTCAATACTAGGATAAATTTCAACCTTATTTGGGCTTGTAAATAAATTATCACTCATCAATACATGTTAGAACTTCCAAAATTGTATTGTTACAGTCTTTCTCCATTGTCTTTGTTGTTGTAACTATATTATTTTGTCCTTTTAATTTCATTTCATGGAATTTTAAGGAGAAAAATCAACAATTATTTTGACTCTATGATGTTTATCCAGTTAAGAGAAAATGCAAAGCTCAGAAAAAAAAAATCACCAAAGAGACATTTTCAGATTTACAAAGACTAAAGAAATTTTTACTAAAAGATCCTCACTAAAAGGATGATACTTTGATGTACTTCCCCTGAAAAAGCAGGAAACCAAGAGAGATGGCATGAGATCCCAGAAACAAAAGCAGACAACAAGCTGGATGTACTAACTGTAATCTTAGTGATTGATTTAACCACAACTGTATTTGTGTCAAGATGATTTTTAAATTCACAATAGCTAAATTGTGGAGTCAACATAGATACCCTTCAGTGGACGAATGGACAAAAAAAAAATGTGGCATATATACACAATGGAATTTAACTCAGCAATAAGAGACAATAAAATCATGGCATTTGCAAGTAAATGGATGGCATTGGAGAAGATAATGCTAAGTGAAGTTAGCCAATCTCCAAAAGCCAAATGCTGAATGTTTTCTCTGATATAAGGAGGCTGACTCATAGTGGGGTGGGGAGGGGGAGCATGGGAGGAATAGATGAATTCTAGATAGGGAAGAGGGGTGGGAGGGAAAAGGAGGAGGCAGGGGATTAGCAAGGATGGTGGAATGTGATAGACATCATTATCCAAAGTACATGTATGAAGACACGAATTGGGTGTCAACATGCTTTATATATATACAGAGATATGAAAAATTGTGGTATATATGTGTAATAAGAATTGTAATGCATTTCGCTGTCACTTAAAAAATCAATTTAAAAAATTAAAAATAAACATATAATATTAAAAAAAAATTAATAGACATGCTTTACAAATCTACCATTCTATCAGTCCTTTGAGAACCTGAGTGGCTCCCTTTGTGGAGAATTCTTTAACTGGGAAGAAGTAGAAAAAGCTCCTCCTCATACTCCTTCTCTTCCAGTTTCCAGGAAAAAAAAAAAAATGGGTTGCCTTTAGAATTGAATCCACACCAAGCCAATCTCTGTCTCCTTGTAGTTTAGATCTAAGACCCAGGAAAATCTAAACTTCTAAAAGCCAGTTAACTTTTGGGTGTGTGTAATTGGTATGTTAGTCCACTGTTGGATAATTCTATTTTAGGTATCACATGTCTCAAAGAGTAAGTGGAGAGAGAAAACTCGCTGACAAAAGCAGAAAAGTGAAGTGGATGCAGAAAGTAGAAGAAAATAAAAATAAAAGATGTGAGAACATGAAAACCAGGAGAGGTTCCATTTCTGACAGCTTTTCATTTCCTGACTCCTATTCCTTGTGATGCCTATTTTCACTTCCAGGCTTGGAGTCCTTTATTTCCTATATTTCCTGTTGTATGTTCCATATTTGCCTTAAACTACTTTCAGAAATTATGTTTCTTTCCAACCAAAGAGCTTTGAGTGACAGATACAGTTTGACTATTATCAAATTGCCTTTGGCCTTAATAATAAAAATTGGTGATGCTTAACTTTATAAAATATCATAGGCTCTTACACCTCCATGATAGAACAGCTTTATAGATACATAAAATTGAAGCCAGTGGTATTTTTGGAATATACAAAGAGAAGATTTAGAAAGAGCAGTTTTCAAAAATCATTCCTCTGTGCTGGTGGGGAAAAGGTTAGCTGAAGCCAGTAGAGATGTGGCTAAAGCTTTTATGGCAATTATGCTGGTCCTTTGCCAACTTATCAGCATGAACATGTTCTGCAAGTCTCAGTAATCAAAGTAGTTCTTTGAATGAGCTTCCAACACACCTATCCCTTAAGCTTATGTGAAGGAAAAGATCCATTGTCATTCACAGCTTCCCACAGGATACCTACAGGAAGTGAAGCCAAAAGTTAAGGTTATTGCAAAAGCCAAAACGGATGGAGTGACAGTGGTTCTGCCTTAAGATATGTTTGACTCTTACTAGATATCTGGATCATTTGTTTACATCTTCTTTTATCTTGCTATTCTAATAGTGATGTCTTAGCTCATTATTGTTAAATCTCAATAATAGAATCTAGTTATTTCTCCATAAGGTTCCTCTTCCTGATGATGAGCAAAGCATATAGACATAATACAACTTTCAGCAACAGACACCACTGTAATTTGGTTAACACACAGTGGCCTCCACAGCTTTCACAAAAGTTTCCTCATCTTATTCCTGACTATCCTGAATGAAGGAATTTATATAGTCCTGAGTCCTCTGAATAGGCTAGAGTATCTGGTCATACCATATTAATTATCTGTTGTTAGTATGTAAATGACTTTTTTCTAATACATTTTGAGGAGCATATTCTTCAAAAAATATTCCTACTTTTTAAACACTGCTCTCTACATTATTGCTTCTGCAAAATATTGTTCTACTTTACCTGGACTGATCAGGAGTTAGTGGTTTCAATTATATCCTGTAACCCTAAAGAAAATAATTCTGTCTGTAGATTATAAATGACATTTGAATTGGAAAGCATGTTTGTTTGTTTTTTCATATGACACACAGTTCTTTAAATCTACTAGCTAGATTATTTTCTTGAATTTTTAGGGTGACATCACAATTTGTCATTCAAACAATATTACTTTTGAATATTAAAGGGGTGCTATTAGTGACACTCCTCATAATAAACACTATGCCAGTAACATCAAGATGTATCCTCATCCTAGCTATTATATTTGTAAAAGTTAGTTATAATTCTGAAGGAGTTTATTGTTATTTCCTTGATTCCTAAAATTCTAATAATGAAAAAAAAAGATGGATCCTCTCTGAAAAGTATCAAGGAAAGTGCTGCCAGAACTGGAAGACATCATGCTAAGCAAAATAAGTCCTGAAAAGACAAGTACCACATGTTTTCTCTCATATATGGAAAATAAATAAATAATATCCATAAGAAAAAGTAAAAGAAATAGTAAAAATAGAAAAGAAAAAAGTAGTAAAGTGCTTTCAAGATCAAACTGTCCTTCCTTTAGGCCATTTAAGTTCCTAAATGTTACCTCTGTTACTGAACTGGTCACAAGATGTTGCAATTATTGGTTTGTGGTCTCAAAGGAATCTACCGTGGTTTTCTTTTTTTTTAATTGAAATACTTTGAATAAAAAAGAATTTAAAGGAATAGAATATTTTAGAAAACTTCCATCTTTAGGAACATTGATAATGAGGATTATCTGTACATCATGAATCATCTGTGATATACCTATAGCACCACTTGCATGTTGATGTAGAATGTTGCACTTCATAAGAAAGCTCCGTGCACCTGGATTGAAGGAGCAACATGATACAATGGTCAAGAAACTCAGAAGAAAGGCTGCTGGGGTCAGAATCTAGACTCTGCCAAGTACTTGTAGCTCCTTGACCTTGAAAAATTAATCTCTTTTTTTCATCTGTTTTCATCTACAAAATGAAAAATAATAATACTTCTCTCATGAAATTATTTTTTAAAATTTTTAAATTTATTCTAATTAATTATACATGAAAGTCAAATTCATTTTGACACATTGTACACAAATGGAGCACAACTTCTCATTCCTCTAGCTATATGATGCAGAGTCTTTAAAATAAGTGCTATTTTATATAATGAGCTTAAACAGGATTCAGTTTAAATACTCAAGAACCAATGATTGAGAGCTGTAGTTGTGGCTTAGTGGTAGAGTGTTTGCCTGGCATATAGAGGCACTGGGTCCAATCTTCAGCACCACATACAAATAAATAAATAAAATAAAGGAATTGTGTCCATCATCTACAACTATAAAAAAGAAATAAAATGTTGTGAGGAGTTGAACAATTGAAAAAAAAGCCAATGACTGTTTCACTGCACTGTTACTATTATCATCATTTTCATTAGTCATCATTATTAATATAAAAGATTGAGCTTCACATGCACAGATCCGTGAAGGCATATATGTAGTTGCTATACACAAAGATTCAAACTACAGCCTCATGACACCTTGCTTATTCATGTAATAACAAAATAACAATTGCACTTTAATTAAACAATAATTGAGATATGGCAATAGGACCAGGTAGCTCAAATAATTCACTTGGGAATTGGTTTAAATTATAATCTAAAGACCTGATCCAATATAGTAAAGATTATAAAGTAAATGAGAAAATTTATATTTCATCTTTATTTCCCACTTTCTTTTCCAAATTTCAAAGAGTAGAAATGCATTTATAATATTTCCACTTATTCCTGAAGGCAGAAAACAATCTTTTCTTGAATCTTGGTTCCCTTCTGTAGGTAGGACTCAGAATAATTTCACTTGGAAAGAGAAAAAAAATGATATGCATCATGAAAAAATACAATTGGATCTCCCAGAGATGGATTTATTAATTGGGAATTCACTTAATATGTAAATCAAAAGAGGTCTTAAGATTGTATAAAAATAATTTAATGGTTTGATGTTTTCATAAATGTTCCTTGCTAAAAAAATTTTTATAAACTCTACCATAAAAGCCTCCTACATAAAATTACTAAAAGTAGATTATGGGTTATTTAAGTGTTTACTGAGAATTTGTAGCATTTTATAATGACACTTAAGTACTATCTCTCTGCTGTTTGATATTATGGTTTATAGAGTGTGTCTTTAGGAAATTTTAAATTGTTTCCATTCAGAATCAAGTCAACCAACGCATGAAGTTAATGAATTCTACAATATAGCAGATATATATCTGGCTTTTGTTTAAGTCTTAAGAGACTAATTGTTGATGATCTTAAATTGTGATCAGACATGCTTCTACATTCACAGGCTATGTGCTGCTTTCCTTTAGACTCAGCCTCTAAAAGAGACAGGTTTTTGTCTTATTTTATTTCTCTATCTGAAAGGGAAAGAATCCTTATCAAGGAAAGAATAAATCGCCACATATTACATATATCACTACACACAGTATTCGTAGGTTACTACATGACTGTAATTTATTGAAATGATAATATTGTGTTTGTATTTTCTCATACATTAATCAGGCAAATTATTTCTTTTTAAAAAACTCACTGTTTTTTTCCCCCAGTTCTATTTGCTTACCCTAAATGTTGACATGCAGAACAGGTGTGAAATTGAGAGATCAGCCATTTGAAAGGGCATGGGAGCATTTGAGAAGATTGAATTTCTTACACTTTATACCTTGTGATGTTTGTTGGTTTTTAAGCTACTGAGCTACTTCTTCTGAAAACATGCCTTGCTCTTTTCATTTTCACCTTAGCCACTGAATTAAGATATGCATTATTTTTATTTCAATAGATAATAGGTATATTATTTTCAAAAAAAAAACAGAGTGAAGGGAATGTTTCTTGTACTAGGAAGAATTCATAAATATGGAAAGTCAATTTAATTATTAAGAGAAATAAAAAGGATTGTTTCTCTCCTTCCTACATCCCAAATCTAGTGCACCTCTGTCTTGCTTCTCCACATTCTCTTTGCCTTTTAAGCCTTGTCTTCAGAAGTTTCCTAAGCATCCCAGCTTTGATTTGGCTAACTTCACTCATTTTTAAATGAGACCTCAGAGTACCCTGTTTACATTGCAGCAACAGGAAAGAAGGTAGTTATCACTATAATTCAAGAATAAAAGAAAGGAGGTATGACTACACTTCAGTTCTATACACAAGTATTCATTGAGGATTAATACAAACTTCTCCTCAGAGAGTGGTCAGAAGAAAGAGAAGAACTGTATTCTTGTCTGGATAAGCAGATGGTTCAGTCAGGATGATGAGGTCTCAGGGCATGCAACAAGAGGGTTAATGTCATAAGCCTTATGGAAACACAGCCCAAAAACTGAAACAGGAAGATACTTAAAAAGAATGGACACTTGAACTGTACATAGATAAGTGTGAAAAAATGATAGGAAGAGTAAAATAGAGACAACTACAGGTGTCCTCTAGGCAAAGAGGTACATATTTAACATCACAAAGAAACAGATAGGTATAGCATATTTTGTGAAACAATGTACTTTGCCGGACTAATAGAGTATTTGAGGCAGGGGAGAGTGGGAAATAAGGTTGGATGGTTTGGGTTTAATGATAAGAAGAAAGATTTACCAATTTCAGACAAGGCCAGTAAGTTAATCAGGCATTGTAATTTACTGCAAAATCAGATTTTGAAGGTATTACCCAAATAATGATATATCTGCAATCCACTATTGACTTACCCCACTGCCACCTTATCTTCTTGAATATAAAGAATGGGATATAACAGGGAAAGACTTGGGGGATTTTTTTATTAAATTTCAAACAAAGTATTGCTTTATCTTTGAAAAATGAATATAATATGCATGAATTTAACAAATAGATAAATGATACAAAGTAAAAATCCTGTACTTTTTAAAGAGTTGTTTGTTTAATAAGGTTTTAGCACACTACAATTAAAGACATTTCTTACAAAAGAAGCACAAAGCCAGGTTGAAAAATCTTATGAAAATTTAATTTGCAGTTTAAAGTGGTTTGGATAAAGTGATGGAAACATTGGATTAATGACCAAATCTATTTTTAAGAAGGAAAAGAAAATTATAGTGCCAAGATTTTTATTGCAATTTTTCCCCAAAACATAAAAAAATAAAATGAGTTTAATCAAATAAATAAAAGGAATAGTTTCAGTTGTTCTCTTCAGGTAGGTGCACAACTGTGGAAGCATCTAGAGAACATGAGCTGTCATAGTTCTTTTATACCTTGTTGCAGAATCAAAGTCTATCCTATCGCTCAGTTTCATAGGAACTGGTTAAGATGGGATTCAACAAATAAAAAATCCTTATTGTGTGCTTCAGTTTACATATTCACTCAGTGAAAATTTGAAAGCAAGCTCAGATATTATAACAAATCGATAAAAGGTACTGCTTACATCTTTACTAGTTTTGCTGTTTCATTTTTATAATTTTGTTTGCTTTTTAAGTTTATCAATATGCAAAAGGGAACCTAATAGAGAAGGCAACATAATATTCATGGCTTGGAAAATATTATGAAGAAAGTACTATGAATGCTATTTGGGGGGAAAATAAAACATTTATTTTCCCCCAAAATTTGGTCTGAATACTTTTAAGTTTACCTTGTAAACCAGAAACAAAATTGTTCTGTTTCTTTTGTAAAAAGTGATAAATATATAGATACATGTATTCCTTGAAATAATTCACTATGAAATTATTGGAGCTCATCAGGAAGGCAGGGCTAGGTTTAACCCAATGTTCTTTAATATTTTAGGGTAAATGTCATTTTGTTGATTCATTTTCTCTTAGTTGAGACATACATTGTGGTATTATGGCTTATACAAATGTGCTTCTTTTTAAATAAGTGTTTGTTTGACATATCAATTAATTTTTAGAATTTTGTTTCTAAAAGTGTGAAGCCCATCAGGATGAAAGGTGACAGTTTCTTATTCAATACATAAAGGAGACATACAAGGTACCTCTGGGCTGACTCTTCTGCCACACCCTCATTTGGCTCTTTATCATTACTTTATGAGACACTGTGCCAGCAGCTATGCTTAAAAGATGATGACCCTTCCCATGATGATTCACAGCCAAATATTTATTAGCCAGGGTCTGCCAGTTATTCCTGAGACCCACCTTTCTTGTTTAACATAGTGCAATGACTAAAATAGCTTGCAAAATTCTACCTCTCCATCTAGCAATCAATAGTTTCCCAAGTTCTTATGACTATATTTCAAGTTCTTTGTTAGTAATGTTTGGAAAGTCAGTTCAATCATCAATTATTTCTCTATGGCATGCAAAGAATTACACAACTATTTTTAACCCTTTGAAACTTCTTATTGTTTGATTACAAACATATGAGAAGATTTGGTAAGTAATGTTATGAAAAGTCAAATAAGAGAGATAAAAGAGGTTATATTATTCTTTGAAGGGAATAATTTCAACTCAGGCACCTGTGTTCATAAAGTAATGTAGTATTCTTTGCATTAATGAGATGCCATATTGACTAAAACTCTTTAAAAAGTAGAATTCAAACACCAAGCCAGTAAGAACTGGAAAAATGCTAAACTTAACTCCATTGTAATTTGGACCTGTCAACATAACATCAGGACAGCAGTTTGGGAGATAATTTCCAGGTACATTTATAGTATTCCCCTTGTAGTAACTGAAAATATGCTTTATCAAACAATCAAATATTTGCCCTAAGTTCTACTTCAGGATGTTTATATTTGCTCAACTTAAAGTCAAGCATTTATTTTCAATGGGACTTGAGAGTTGCATGCATTAGGAGATTGGGAAATAGTTGTGTACCTAATAAAAATTAAGAAAATCATTTACTACCAGCTAAAAGTCAGTTTTAAGTGTTTGATTCTCGTCTTCTCAAAAATACACTTATGATAGTGGGCTGATATATGCAGATTTTACTCACTGAATTTACCATTACAAGTGAATAGACTATCTCTTTTCCTCTGAAGATCAACATTATGTGCTGTATCAAGCATGTTCCTATGAAAAAGGAATCATCTCCATAGGCTCCTTTTGTGTGACTTGCTTTCATCCCTGCAGCCAAGTTAAAAGGATCATACTATGTAATTAAAACTAGGAGTAGCTATGGACAATACTTAAGGAAAAGCTCCACCATAGAACAGAACACAGGGTTTTGTAGATTATAGTCCTTCAACAAATAGTTGTTGAAATAGATTGTATATAAATCCTTGCATTATCCCTAACTAAAATGACAAGTTCTCCTATTTACTTCTTTTGCCATAGGAAACTACAACAAAGTCACTGCTATACTTGACTTTCATTTCTTCTCCAGTAGATTTCCACACTTAACTATTTACCTACTTAAAATTTTGAATTATCTTCTTAAAACCGTCTAATCATATCATGAATATCACCAGAGACTGTTCTCTAAATGCACCTTGGGGAATAATTCATTGCCTTACCATGAGAAAAGATAAAAGATTTTAAAAAATTGTTTGAAGGCAAAAGTAGTAACACATAGAATACATAGTTCATTTGGATATCTTTTTATTATTATCATTTAATGCCTTATGTTTTATAGGTACAAAGTCATTCTGAAACAATGCTTGTGGAACTTTTAATTTAAATTTTCCACTCTGAATAATAGTTGACATTGAAATTGTTCAGCTATATTACAGTCTCTCTTTATAAGAGAAAAACATCACTTAAAGACAGGCCATCCACAAAATTTTTCAGAATAGAGAAATAATTTTCCAATTGTTTCAGTCTTGGTCAAATTTGGCTTATAAACACGCTGACTTCATAGGCATAAAAAGGTATAAGGTGTGTGTATGAAGTCTAATTCATGTGAATATAATGTGTGTGCTTTTTCAATTTAAGTTTACATATTTCAATATGCATGATTTTTTCTTATAATTATGAAATGAAATTTGAAATATTTGATCTATCAATATGTACTGATAAATGATACAGCAGTAAATGCAAATTTCGTGGTCAAGTTTAAAGGACCAAAAGAAAAAAAAAAATCTTCTTTCATTGTTCATGTTTTATCTATTTTTAAAAGCCATAGGGGGAAAAGTGCTCTCAGGGAAAAAAAAAATGAAGCTTTACTGCAAAAGAAATGAATGCAAGAAATAGCACTTTAAGTAGTGAAGAGACGTGAAGCATTTCGACTTCATAGCCTGCTAAGGAGCAACAGCTGTACCTAATTTCAACTTGACGTGCTTCAGATCTCATATTCATATAGGTATTTAATGATCCAAACATAATGGTCCTATATAGAATAATTACTGATATGAAGGCGCAAACTTCATACGCATTCCTTTTTAAGTGATCCTTCAAGAGAAAAACTGCACTGGCTCTTTGAACAATGAATAGTCTCTTTCACCAATCCAAATGTTTGGGGCTAAATAGCTTATCTTTTAAGAGAGAATAATAATAAGTGCCAAGGTTACTTCTTTTTGACAGACTCTTTTTGTCTCCCCTCTTCCCAGTACAGCCAGTACAATGATAAAAGGTAGAATGCCAAGCCTATCATTAAGTCATACTGATAGATGGTTACAAGAAATATCAGAAACAAAAGGAAATAAGATATTTTAGAGCTGGTGTATTTTGAGAGTAGAGACTCATTGCTTTGAGCTTGACTTTCCTGGACAGAGAGACTAGCAGAAGCAGAGCTATCGGATTCTTTGTTACTAGAAGAGCATCGCGACTGTCCAGAGTTTATTAATCCTTCATTTTCATGCCTTTCCTCTTCTGTGTTCTCCAGAGGCTCACTGATTAAAATCATTGGCCCCAGAGATTTTCCCATCCTGCATTCTCCTGGTTGAAAATTCTGGCCTATACATCTTTCTTTTCTACCATCTGATATCATTATTTCTGAACTTTTGGAAAATTCTTTGGGTTTAGACACAGCGTGATCCTGGGTTTCACTGGTTGGATTACAATTATATTCTGATTTGGTAGGAATAGAATGGGGAGTCATGGTCGCAGTTGTACTCTCTACAGCAATTGCCTGTTCATAAGATGGCACTGACACTTTAGTCTGGTGGCTAGAAACATTCTGAGAAGCTCTGCTAGTGTCTGAGTTAAAAGCAGAATAAACCAGAGCATCTAAATTTGTTTTCTTTGATAATCCTTGGACCTGTCCAAGATCTCTATTTTCTGGGATTTTTTTTTTGTCTGTTGACAACGTTCCGAACTGTAAATTCAGTTTTGACATTGCTTTTTGATTGCCTGTAATGGCCTGTGAAGATTCTTCAACCGATGTGTTATTTCCAGTGCCACATTTCTCCCTGTCGTGTGCCTTCCCGGGATTGTACATAGATGTGGTTTCCTCCTTCTCCATTTCATCTACATGTACGTTACAAATATCTAAACGTGACTCCTTTTCAAAGTCGTTGTCATCGATTACACCTGCTGTATCTCGTTGACAAAGGGTATAATGTGAATCATCATCTCTCCCTTCATGTGGATCAAACGCTGTTTCTTTTACCTCGATGGGCCTGTCACTTCGTGCTGTCTCTTGAGGTAGCTTAGCAATTATTGCTTTCTCTCTAGCAGACATGCTTTCTGGAGTACTTTCTGATGTTGTCTTAATTATATAAGCTGTTCCTGCTTCTGCTTTCTCAGTAATACCATGATCAGCTAGAGAAGACAGTTCGTAACGCTCTGTTTCTTGGCAGGTAAACAATTCTTCCCTAGAAGTAGCTTTCAAATTCCTAATGTTATCTCTTTTTCTGCACATGTCTTCACAATCTGCTTGTTCTTTGATCTGCTCAGCTATATTTGTCTCACTCTCTCTTGCTTTTTCCTGACTTTCCAGAACATTCCAATATTGTTTAGGCTGTTTATTCTTATTCTGATCTTCAGGATTAATCCAACCTGATTTTTCTTCTTCAATTTGGAAACGATAATCATCCCTTAAACCATTTCCATTTCTTGGTGAGCAAGCTTGACTGGCTATCCCTTCTAAAGGAGTGCCTTCATCTCTTTCTGGACTTGTGAATACAGCGTCTTCACAATTTGGATTTTTCCTTGGTGAGGGAAAAGTGTCTGCTGTGATTGTCTGGGCCAGAACTGTAGTATCTTTGCCTAGCACAGGAACCAGGTCTCTGTTCCTAATTTCCAACCCTTCTACACTTATTTCAGGGTGGCCCATCTTTCCTTCTTGGTCATGTAAGATTGACTGAAATTTTTTGCTTTGTTTTTCATGAACACCTAAGTGTATTCTTTGTTTCTTCTCATCCATACTGTTGCTATAACCTTCTTTGGAAGTTACATTTTCTGTTGATTCTTCCAGATATGTGGATGTATCTGAATGGAAATCTCTTCTTGAACATTCCCAATCTGTTATTTCAATTTTCTTAAGTCCTCCTTCATGATTCTTATTAAGGTTTTCTGCCAATAGTCGATCTGAGGAGGGACAGAATATTTGTACTCTGCCACTCACATGGGCTGGATTGGCATTATCATCTAGAACTTCTTTGCTGCCAGTATGTAATTGCACTAATTCATCACTACTGGTTTCTCCCAGTGATGACTTGATTTTTCCCAAATCTGAAGCAATTTCCTCTGAAGCTGGATGACTATCCTCATTTCCAAAGGAATATTTTTTATTGTGGTAAAAATCTCCCTTTAAGGAACTTTCTGCTGATGAACTTGGAGACAAAGGTCTTTTGAACAAGTCAGTGCATATTTCACCATGAATTTGCTTCTTCTCTAACCCCTCAGCTTTATTTGGGAAATCAACTGGATCTGTTGAAAATGTGTTCTTTTCGTCTCTTGAAGTGGCACTTCCAGTTCTTAGTAAGCGTTGATTTATCTTATGGGATAAAAACAACAAAAATAATGACCATCTGACTAAATACATTTTATTAATTTGGTTAGTAATTATCTGATAGATTTCCTTGATGCACCTCATTTGCAAAATTTATACCAACTCTGGAAGCCTGATGTTTTGGGGAGATCCTTGTAGGCTATGACTTGGGAATGAGATTAGTAAGAAAAGGGGACCAAATTAATCACTCTCCTTCCCAGGCTCCGAATATCACATTGTATTATTCACTATTCTTGCTTGTCATTGCATTTTCTCCTCACTTAGGATATACACATTGATAGCTCCATGCTAATCAATTAGAGAGCAGCTTCCTGGGTGCCCCTTGCTGCATTTACACTTGCTGTAGGTGCCCCCATTACAGTTTCTCTTATTAATATGTTTTCTGCAAAGCCTCTGCAAACTATTAATAGCAAAACGTCACTCAAAGAAAAGTGAGGGAGTTAATGTCTCTGCAAATTCTGTTTTAATGACCCTCTGCCAACTGGTACTCAAATGTATTTGAGCTCTTCAGTGATGCCAACTGTCAGGATTTAACAGTGAGATGCCTGTGTTTTTTTTTTTCCTCCTCATAACTGACATTTGCATGATCTCAATAATTATATGCAAATCTTACGTTTTCCCCTTCTTCTCACATAAGGCTCATGTTACTTGTCAACTGCACAGCTGTCTTGTAAGCCAATGCCTGTGGGTTCCACAGATTTGGTTGTATTTCCATCTATTATAGAGCTTCATTGTTTTATGCATTAACGTCAGCATGGAGCAAATTAGCATCTAAATTACTGCTCCCTGTTCATTTATTGGACGTACAATCTCAGTAACTTCTAAACAAACTTTTTTTTTTATTTGAGTCGGCTCATTGTAATGAGGTGTATTGGTGAGGTATGTGATTTTTCAGGGTACTTTCATTATATTCTGTAGTTTGAAAAAAATGGTGATGTTAACTTTCAGCTGGTGAGAATTCTCAGAATGGGTGACAACTTTGTAGTTTCTTAAAGTTGGAGCAAAGTAAATTGCATACTTTAGTGATGCAGTTGCCATATCACTATAGAAAAGGTGGAATATGTGGGGGAAAAGATAAGCTCTATTTCTTTTCTGTTTCAGCACTGACACTCGAAGAGGCAAATGTCATTTTAATCTTAGATGATTATGAATCCATGTATCCCAATGATATGAGCTCCAACCAAATACAATAAGGGATAAATTGCATTATGTGACTCATTTACTTCTATTTCTTCCTTTATGATAAAAGTGCTATCTAAACCATCCCCCCCAAAAATCCCCAATAGATTGAATGCTCACCAAGTGTGAAATTTATAACAAATTTAATACAAAATTGTACAGCACTGAATTTGTTTCCTGTTTAAAAATTATGGCACAGGCTATTTTCTTCTCACTTGGTAATTTAATACTTTACAATGATATAGAACTTTGAGATTCTCACAAGGATGGAACTAAGTAAAATGTGAAATGAAATGCTGTTAAATGCAAGGATTATAGACTTGTAGAGTTGGACAGGACATTAACAATCATCTCGTCCAGCCTTCTCATTTTACAGACGAGTTTGTGCTAAGTGTACACGTGTCACAAAGATTAGAAATGCACATCAGGAGAGTGCTACCTCTCCTACAATTCCTGTAAACTATTACTCAGAGCCTCTGGTACAGAGATAAGAAATGAATGTCATTAATTTACCACTGCAGAGACCAGAAGCAACATACTGAAATCAAAGTGCCTTGTTGATCAAGCTAGAGATGCAAGGAAAGAATAGACAGTGCTTTCACATTTGCAAATTATATTAGTTGAAGCTATTGAAAAGCAGGCATTGCAGCATCTTTGAAGCATAAATGGATTCATCTTCTCTAATACCGTGGCAACCAGAACACTTACCATCAACTCTAATTCTTTTTCATTATGTTCATCATGTTCCCTGTTTACGTCTTTTACATTCTGATTACTGGTTTCCAAGTCTTCCTTGTCCTCATGAGAATAAACGATTCTTGGGATATAAGCATCTGTAAAGTTGATACAATGGCACCTTTATAAGGTTGTTTCAATTGTAGGCTTTCAAAAAAGAGAAAAATTCTGTTTAAAAAAATAAATAAGAATATTACCTGTAATCTTTGAATTATCAAAGTTATTCTCTTCTGATGTTACTGATGATTCTTCTTTACTGTTAAAATTAAAACAAAATGTTATACATTTGCCCTGGGACTACATCTTCTAAATATTTTTATACAGGGTGAAATTCAATTCAAGAGCAAGCCAAATAAACATTACAAAACATATTCACATTTTCTTTTATTACTTTGTATATTTTTAAATAAAATTGATCTTTTAGAATAATGCAATAGCAAATACTGACTTTGTAAAAATGTTTAATAATTCCAATAATGCCATATTTCCAATCAAGATTACATTGCTCACATTAAAATTTATATAACTATAGTGAAAATGCATATAAATGTAAATTATTTTATCATTCATGAATTTAATAAGCACAAGTGAGAACATTTCTCTCTTGGTTTAAATAATGAAGTCTTATGCACTGGTAGTCCAGCTATGGTCATGAAATTACTTTCTAAGATATCAACTATTGATTTTGTATTTTATATTATCTAATTTTTTTCAACTGAATTGATATAACATTTACTCTCACTCCAGAAAAGAAGGAAAAAATTTAAAAAGCTAACTAAAAACTGAAAGGCAGCTAAATTTATACTCCATTAAAAGTTTTCATATGTGTATTGCCACTGGCCATTTTATAACCAAGACTTGCAGATTGCTCAAATGCAAGCAGATATTTTCTTTCCTTAAAATGATTCAGGTTACATTCCCTTTTTCCACTATATTCTGTATACAGATTCAACAGATTAGTACTTTTTTTTAGATGTTCATTTGTTTATATTTGTGAGGTCATTAGGATTTGGTTTTTCTATAACATGCAGAAGAAAAAATATTGTTAGTGAAAATGCCCATTTGCACTGTGAAGTCCTAAGTCAATGTATCAGCACTATTTGGCCAAATGTCCATATTTTCTGGTATAGTCTTAGCTGAAATTTCTTCTAGTGACTTTTCCTAATGACTTTTCTGCAACAAAAGAAATCTGGAAAGTTAGTGATGGCTGATAAATTTGCCTAATAGAGTCTACTCTTCATTGCATGGATAATTTTAATCCAAATCCCAGGACGGCTATTTTTTTTTCAACAAAAACATGAGAAAATTGCAAATTTTTCCATTCTATTATTAAGAAGGTAATTCAAATTTGTATATATTTATTTTTTTAATTGATTTCATTTTTTAAATACATGACATCAGAATGCATTACAATTCTTACAACACATAGAGCACAATTTTTCATATCTCTGTATAAAAGTATGTTCACGCCAATCATGTCTTCATACATGTACTTTGGATAATGATGTCCATCATATTCTACCATCATTGCTAACTCCCTGCCCCCTCCCTTCCCCTCCCACCCCTCTGCCCTATCTAGAGTTCATCTATTCCTCCTATGTTCTCCCTCCAAACCCCACTATGAATCAGTTACCTTATATCAAAGAAAACATTCGGCGAGAGCAATAGTAATAAAAACAACGTGGTGTTGGCACCAAAACAGACTGGTAAACCAATGGTACAGAATAGAGGACACAGAGACAAACCCTCAAAATTACAATTATTTTATATTAGACAAAGGTGCAAAGAACATGCATCAGAGAAAAGACAGCCTCTTCAACAAATGATGCTGGGAAAACTGGAAATCCATATGCAACAAAATGAAATTAAACCCCTATCTCTCACCATGCACAAAACTCAAATCAAAGGACATAGGAATTAAACCAGAGACTCTGTGTCTAATAGAAAAAAAAAGTAGGCCCTAATCTTCATCATGTGGGATTAGGTCTTATTAAGGAAGACTCCTATAGTGCAAGAATTACAACCAAGAATCAATAAATGGGATGGACTCAAACTAAAAAGTTTCTTTTCAGCAAAAGAAACAATCTGTGAGGTAAATAGAGAGCCTACATCTTGGGAGGAAATTTTTATCCCTCACACATCAGATAGAGCACAAATCTTTAGGGTTTATAAAGAACTCAAAAACTAAGCCCCCCCAAAATAAATAAATAAATAACCCAATCAATAAATGGGCCAAGGACCTGAACAGACAATTCTCAGAAGAGGATATACAATCAATCAGCAAATATATGAACAAATGCTCATCATCTCTAGCAATTAGAGAAATGCAAAACAAACTACTCTAAGATATCATCTAACTCCAGTCAGAATGGCAGCTATTATGAAGACAAACAACAATAAGTGTTGGTGAGGATGTGAGGAAAAAGGTATATTCATACTTTGCTGGTGGGACTGCAAATTGGTGCAGCCAATATAGAAAGCAGTATGGAGATTCCTTTGAAAACTGGAAATGAAACCACCATTTGACCCAGCTGTCCCTCTCTTCGGCCTATACCCAAAGAACTTAAAAACAGCATACTACAGGGACACATCCACATCAATGTTTATATCAGCACAATTCACAATAGCTAAACTGTGGAACCTACCTAGATGCCCTTCAGTAGATGAATGGAATTTTAAAAATGCGGCATATATACACAATAGAATATTACTCAGCAATAAAGGGAATAAAATCATGGCATTTGCAGGTAAATGGATGGAGTTGGAGAAGATAATGCTAAGTGAAGTTAGCCAATCTCAAATTTGTATATATTTATAATGTTTTATTTTAGCTTTACTAAAAACATTTAATATCTTTTGTGGCAATGTAAATGAAAATGATGTTTATGTAAAAATAATTTCATAAGAAAATACAGTTTTCATAATTGATACTGAATTGAACTATAAATTTATATTGCTTAATGAAGCATATAACTATGAAATGATTTATTTTTATGGAATCCAACAACAAACTGACCTACCTTTCCTTCTCCAAGTACATAATGTATATGTGTTCAAAATATTTAGAGACCATATTTAGAGCATTTAATTGTTCCTGCTTCCTCTTTATTCCCATAACAATACAGAAAATCTCATTTGTAGAGGGAAAAATCATATCTAATGAATGATTTTGCTTTTATCTAGCCAAAATATTATCATTCATACACACACACACACACACACACACACATATATATGTTCAATTGTTTTAATATTTTCTTTTTTTTAGTTGTTGATAGACCTTTGTTTTATTTATTTATATGTAGCACTGAGAATTGAATCCAGTGCCTCACATATGCCAGGCAAGTGCACTACCGCTGAGCCCCAACCCCAGCCCCCAGCCCCAGTCCCTAATTCATTCTTTAAAATAATTTTTTTAAAGTAATAGAGTCAAAAGGAAAGGAGTCTGCCTTTTAAACCCATTTTAGGGACAAATGTTTAGGGATTCAACTGTACTTTATTTATGGTAGTGTCTTAGAAAAACATGCAAATACAGATATATAGGGAAAAGTTTGCATTCAGAGGTAAACACAAGGAAGAAAAGTAAAAACAAATGAAATTTATATATTATATGAAATACATGTAGGCAAAAAGTAATAGGAAGTGTACAAAATTCTTAAAGGGAAAAGAATAAAATTATATTAAGATATATTAAATTAAGTAATATACCATATTCATAGATAGGAAAGACATATTAGGAAGATATTAGTTCTCTCCCATATTGATCTAAGAATTCAATCCTAATCACAATTTAAAAACTTTATAGCATAATTTGGAAGTATGAGTCCAAAGGGAGAAAAAGGACTAATGATAGCTGGAATATTTCTGAAAGATAGAAAAATAGGAGGAGGAACTTCCCTTAGCTGATTTCAGAGTTCCTTCGAAGATTTAGCTACTGAAACAGTAAGTACTGGTTAAGGGGAAGACAGACTGATCAACAAAACAGTACTTAGAGCTCAGTAACATAATAAGACATTATCTAAAACCTCGGTATATGGCAAATGTAGCATGTCAAACGATAGGGAAATAAAGGATTAGTCAGTTTAGGGAGACAGGGGAAATGACTTCCCTTATGGAAAAAGATGAAACTGGCACAATGCATCTTGAAAATTTAACTCCACATGGATTAAGACCATAAATGTCAAAAATCTTAAAATTCTTAGAAATATATGTGAATATCTTAGACCTCAGAGTAGGAAATATTTTCATACATAAGAAAAAAGAAAAAGTAGTCCACAAAAATCAGTTAGTGTAACTCTATGAAAATTTAAATATGGTGTCTTAAAAGACTTTATAAAAACACAAATTCCAAACTAGGAGAAGATGTTTATATTATACAAAGTCAACACAAATAAGAATTAAGAGTATACACAGAGAGAACTCCAAATCAATAAGAAAGCACAAACAATTCATTTGGAAGTGAGAGGGCAGACATTTCACAAAACAGAAAGGACATGATCAATCAACACAAAGAGATGATGGGCCCTGCTAGAGAACAGAGAAATGAAAATCAAGATAAAAAGGCGATAGCCTTTTATATGCATTTAATTGGCAAAAATTTAAAAGATACCAAAAGTGGAAGATGATTTGGAGACACAGGCTTCTTGCACACTGCTGGTGGTAGAATAAATAGTGAAATCTACTTTGGAAAACATTTTGACAGGTGCCTTTCTCTAAAATTTAATATTTATATAATCTATAACTACTGCATCTACTCCTAGGCAACATGTGAGTCAAAATATTTTTCAAACTGGCTTTCTAGACTAAATTAGATGATGCTTATAAATAAAATTCTACTCTGAAATTCAAAATGTCAGTCATATGATCTAGCATATCAGAGTTTAATTCAACACCTTAAGTAAATCTGATGAAGATGACAAACTTGATTATTGATGATAAAAGGGACCCAGAAATATATATATATAT
>NW_026000142.1:9224837-9259083 GCF_001458135.2 Marmota marmota marmota
GTGGGCCACTGGGCCTTTTCTGCCGGTGGTCACCGTTCCGCCTACCTGGCGGGCGCTGGGGGTGGGGGGCGGCTCTGCCCCTCAGCAGGCCGCTGGGCCTGCTCTGTGGATGGTCACAGTTTCCTCTACCTTGCCAGCGCAGGGGGAGGGGGCGGCTCTGCCTCTCAGCAGGCAGCTGCTCCTCTTCTGCTGGTGGGTCCTGGATAAGATCTTTGAGTTAATTTATTACATTTAAAATGTAATCACAAACCATGAGAGACCACAAATTCTTTGTGGAGACCATACTGAACTGCTCAAGCACTCAAGTAGCTAAAAACATACTACTACCTCAGTGTCTATATGAGTCATCTGCCTATTTTGCATAATGTTGAATTATTACATTTCTAAAACTCATTTCTTTCAATTTATAAATTAGAACACTATATTGCCTTGGTGCTTGCACTAGAAAATGATGGTACTTTGCTTTCTTGATGCAGGAAATTTCAATAGCAGAGAAAGAAATTGAAGGACATCATCTTGTTGGAAAAAAGTCTTTGGTAATTCTCCTTTCCAACGTGTCTTCATTTTCTAACTTTTCATTTTCTACCAAGAATTACAGGGCTAAAGCCTCTACAACATAAGTGGAAGGTGCTATTTTTTGTAATGCACCCCAAAGAATCAGGGAGAAAGATACTTCTGGTACTTTATTCTGTCATTGAGTGGAGCACCATGTACAATTCTGGGAGATGCGTGCTTTCTAATGAGGCACTAGGTTGTGAAGAGCCAGTGCATGATTAAATGGAATCATGAAGGTAAAAGTGTGGATTCCCCACCAAAAAACTTGCAGGTTGCTTTGGACTGAGATGCAATTAAAAGCAGAATTCATGAATTTTAAGTGGAGAAAGACCTATAGAAAAATCTGGCATGAAGGACTCCTCAGCCACAACCTGCCAATACTATGGACAGAAACGTAAGTGTTTTTTAAGTGATGAATACTAGAAAACAACTCTTCAGTATTGCTTTTATGGTAGATCACAGATTTTGTGTTTGTATTAAAAAATGCCATTTCTTCAATATAATGATTAGGAAATTTTTAACAAAAATTAAAATATAGCAAAGCAAGTTGGAAATGTTAAGATATTCAGTGCCTTGTTGTGGTTATTTTGATTTAAACGTTAGGAAATCATTTCTTAGATCATGAGACAGTTCTGGGTTGCTATGCAATCAAATAAATGAATATATAGTATTTCCTGTAATACTTTTAATTTTTTATACAATTAGTTACTGCTTTTTAGTTTTAATAAGTGTTTAGTAGCCTCTATGATATGAAGTATGTTGGTATTCAATTCCATTTTCAATTAACTCCATTTCAAAAACAGGTTTTTAAACTAGCTCTACTTATGCTAATCATATTATAAATTAATACATCAAGGAAAACAGAAATAGGGTAAATTGGGCTAGATGGTTTGCATTAAGATCCAAATAAGAGACCCATTATCGCACTAGATTTGTTTTTAACAGCATTTGAAAAGTTTTTTAGGCAGGCTCAGTAAGTCTTAAAGCATTATTTCTAAATTTAATGCTTTTGTGAACTTACGTCACAGTTAAAATTACCCTAATGCACCTTTTTGTCAATTCTTCACAATAGTATTACAAAAGGAAGGGAGAAGAGGACACATTTAAAAAGCAAATGAAAAAGAGCTCAATGGAAGTCTATTAGGCTACCTGTTGATGAGCATATAAGAGAGTCATTAATATGCGGATCATTGACATGATAGGCCATAATGACTCCTCCAGGGACATATCAGTCTATTGTGTCAGAGACTAGTTAGAGATTCATTAATGTGAAGACTTGTGACTTCTTAATATACAAATTATTAATGCAAAGCACTGAGGCATACCTCTCAAATGTCCACATTTTGTGTTGCACATTTTCTTTGCCCAACCCCTCACCCTCACCTTTTGTGAACTATTGTCTTTCTTCCATCTTCTGTCACAGACACTTCACAAAGGATTCTACAACTCGTGTGTAGAATCCTACCACTGCACCTTCAAAAACCTCCTCCCCTTCAGCCCGTTTCTTTGATTTAAGGCAGATTTGTACACATGAACCATTGGAAGCATTTTGACTAAATCAGTCAAAATTTAGGATAAAATATGATTTTACATATTTATTCAGTGTCAAATTGACTTTTGGCTTATGACAGAACAAAATGAAGAAAGCACTGTTTTTTAAAAAATGGAATTCTGAAACATGAGTAATACAACCAGCAGCTGAATAACTTGGGCTGAAGTAGGAGAGGAAAGGGCAATGGAATAGGAAAAAGAATGAAGAAAACAGAGAGAAGCTTAAGAGAGAATATAAGGAAAAAAAAAGAGCAATTAAGCCAGGGAAAAAGTAAATATTTATACCCATGTCACACATTAAATGAGAAAATGGACTTAAATCACTTTGTGCCCAGAACACAGCAGTGTCTATAAGTATCAGCTCTTATTATTGTGATGAGATTTTGCATTTATGCAAAAATAATGAAATTAATGTTCACAGTTGCTATTCAAACTATATGAAAAATAATATCACTGAAGATGTTCAGTCTTAGAAAAAATACTCTATAAAAAAGGAGATCAAACTTTTATTCCTGCAAAAATAACCTACAGAATCTATGGAAAGGTATTAAAGTGTCTTTTGAAGCTTATCCACATACCATATTATGAAAAATATGTTACAGCATAACTTTCCATCTGAGACTTTATGTACTGCCTGTATTCACTTTCTTTCCACTTTATTATTTGAATCTAATCTAAAATACAATAATTTTTATTGCTATTTCTCTACTAAATTTCAGAAGAAACAGTTCCTTGTAAACTCCATATGGCCTAAACTCTTGCAATTTGTTTACAGAAGTTCATATTTATTTAATATCCTT
The DNA here is from genome assembly GCF_001458135.2 of Marmota marmota marmota. Taxonomy (NCBI): domain Eukaryota; kingdom Metazoa; phylum Chordata; class Mammalia; order Rodentia; family Sciuridae; genus Marmota; species Marmota marmota. The sequence goes on from NW_026000142.1 coordinate 9,227,744, forward strand.
TCCCCATAAAAATCATTAATATAACTTTTAAATTAACTTCACTGCCTTGAAGAGATACTACCTAGTTTTTATTTAACATTCTTTAAATAGGAGGCAATATTATTTTTAACATAAATAACATTTGATATACTTGTCACAAGCAACTAATTATAGTTTGTATTCTGGCTAATGTTAATTTCATAACTAAAGGCCAGAAAACACCCAACAGTTATTGGTCCTACCCAGGTTCAGAGATGATGAATGAATATGTAAACTGAAAGAAAGAAGCCCAACTGATTTAGAAAGGTCACAGTACCATCTCGTTTTCTTTAGATCCTACCACTGGATGTGATAGAGGAAGTAAGAAGGAGTTCAAAAATGCAAGATGGCTCACCAAGACTGCATTTTGGGTCCCTGATAAAATAGAGCAAAGTTCATACAAAAAAAAAAAAAAAAAATCCTAAGACAATGAAGTGGGGAAGGCTAAAAGGGACTGTGGTTGGAAATTAGCACCAAAAAAATATGCTGTTTAAGGAAAGATAAGCTAGAAACCACATACAAATGGGAAGAATAAGGATCAGGTTACTGAGGAAGTTGAGCCACATACTGAAACTGCTAAAAGTGTTGGGTACAGGAGCCAAGTTCTGCTGAGATGCAGTTATGTTAACAAAATGAACATCTTGGCCACACTTTGAGCAAGACAGCAGGACTTTATAATCAACACTGTGCAGAACACTGCTCTCAAATGCATTTAAAAGACTCAGTACACCAATTGAACACCATGCTAAATCCGAATAATGTTGGAACCAACTCAACACGAATTCACTCAACAAATATTTAAAATGTGTTAGATATTAGGCTAGAAGTTAAACACCACTAGCTCAGATTAAAGTTGAATGAATTGTGCCTTAATGAAGTTTATAATTTAATAAAAGATAAAAACAAACCAGTATTTGAAAATCACGACTGCATATCTCATAACTGGTATGTTTCCTTCTAGAGGAAAATAATAAGAGCACTAACCCAAATTTAGGGAAGGGAGGTGATCATGGAATGTTTCCAGGAGGAGAAAATATTTCATCTGAGACATGAAACTTCAATGATTACTCAGAAGAAGATGCAGGAGCAGGAGAATATTCCAGGCAGACGGAGTACCATTAGGCATTTGATGGGAGAGATTCTGTCTACCTGCTTCTCCACAGATTTAAAACTTAAGCAAATACTAATATAGTTTCTATCAGCTCAAGGGCACATCCCTAGGATAAACGTAGTTTGCCTGAGAAAGATCAAGACTGCCAAAAGAATTTACTCTTTGTTCTAGCCAAAAGTCTGAAGATGAGCCTCTGTTCACAATTTATTAGAGCATTTACTACAAAGGATTCACAAATTTGAATCCTTCCTTCTCCCTTTTGAAATGTGTGTGCATCCCCTCTGATTGAAGAGTGCATTTGCTCCAGGACCCGAATTCCTTTACAATGTAATCATCCAGAAGGATAGGGCATCTCCCAGTTTCTGTGGAAGGTCAGAATCCTGACAATTGCCAACAAACAGACACAGCTAACCTAATCAGCATTTATATAAACCAACTCTTCCAAGCTCCTGTTTGCCTCCCTCTCTGCTCATTCATTTTCTGTTAAAAATGTCCAGTCTACTCTGCACAAATTTGAGTTCAGTTCAGTTCACACTTTCTTCTCTATTGCAATAGTCTATTAGTGATTAAAAGCTGTCCTTACCATTTTATGTCTCCAAACAGAAAAAATAAATACTGATGTTTGCTTCATTTAAATGGATGCTTCCTTTTTAAATGGAAATTAACCCTACCATGCTGAATAGTGTTGTTTACCTCAAAGAAATGTGTTCTTTTCTCCAATTCACCACAGAGGTGAACTTTAATAAATATTTTATTAAGCGTATCTATGGTATCTCAACATCTCACTGTTCTTAATGTTGCTATTCATGTCTATGATGTTTCTTGCCACATTATCAAATGTATGATTTCATTCAGATTTACTAAATTCCCTTGACATAAACAGCATTATTCTTTTGGTGGATATTGCAACTAATTAACAGATTATCAGTATTTTAAAATTATACCTCAGAACACCATTTATGTTGTTTACTCCATCCATTCCTAGCCTGGCGCTCCTCAGAAACATGCAGAGAGCCTTTAAAACATACCTGTGCCAGGGATTTGCCCCAGACCAAGTAAATTAAAGTCTTTGTGGTCGGGCCTGAGGATGGGTGGTTTATTTTTCCCTTTTCTCTACACAGCTGAGTTTGAAAAGCACTGGTTTATACTACTATGCCACAACTGATTTTCAGTACATGAAGGTATGGTTATGATGAAATTAAGTTCCTTGCTAAAAATATTCTGGGATAGAGTTAGGGAGGAGACAGGTATACATAATCAAAAGCACAGGCTTTCATGTCAATTGTACACCAATTGTATTTCTGCTACTGTTGGAGCTGTAAAACAATTTTCATTCATTGTGTGACTTACATATTCACAGTGAATTTAAACTTGCTTAAAAAAACTATAAAGAAACCTAGACATTCTGGGGGGAGAGGATAAAAGATATTCATCATTTCTATGTTAACAATTATTACTTGTTATAAAATCAGCTAAGTTTATGAAGATTTGTACTTGGACTAGCAAAATGTTTTCCAGTTGGTATACTAAGTGGCAAATTGCCCAAACAATTATGGTAAATGCAATCGCCCTAAAGTGTATGGTCATGTGCACAAGTAGGTTAGCTCTCATAAAAGAAACAATCAGTCTTGGGTGAAAATAATAGAGATGAGATGATAGTTGCTAAAAAAACAAAAAAAGAAGGCAGAACAAGAATATAATGGTTTAAATTCAAGTCCACAGATATACTAAGAGTGTAATATGCTTGGATTTGATCATGTGCAAGATAATATTTCATACAAAAATGCCATAACCACACATATTCTAGTCTTTTCATGACATGGTACATAAGTGAAACCACTTTCAAGATTATATTTGCTGTCTTTCAGAATCACTTTCAATGGTTAGTTTGATTTTTATGTACATAGTGCTGATTTTAAGGAATTTTTTTATAAATACCAATTTACATAAACTTAATCAATCTGTCTAGTACTTAAAGTCTATTTTCAAGATAATGAGAATATTTTGAAAATAAAAAAAAAATAATAGCTACAATGATTTAGTGCTTTTTAAAGATAACCTAATGTGGGATTTCTTCTTTGAGTAGCTTATTACACAACTCCACCTTTACTCTAACAATTATTAACCAGGTTCTTCATTCAAAAAGATGGACCTATAAGACACGTTTTAAGGATCTGAACTCCCAGAAGGCCAGAGGAAAGAAGAAAAGGGGCTCAGAAGAGTTTAGTGTCAAAGACAAACCACCCCTAATTGTATGTGTTCATTTGTGCCTTTCCTGTACTATTTTTACCCTCAGATACCCTTTGGGTAGAAGTCACCCTCATGGAAAATGACTCTTGTGGAGTTCACAGGAGACCCAAAGAAAATTAGAAGAGAAAGGTTCATCACTTGAAAATGGTGGAACCAAAGATGGACAACTCCCCCATTCTAAAATACAATTCCCAACTCTATACACTGGCCTCAGTGTGTGATTTATTGATGAGTAAGCAGAGCAGGTTGTAATCCAACACTTAGGCATTGTATAATTCCTATACAGCAGCCAGCATCAGACTTTTTAAAATAAAAGCAATATCCTGTCACTGGTAAGCTTAAAATTCTTCAAAGACCCCTTCATTTACATTCAGAATAACAGTTAAACACTATAGTGAGTAAAAATGCTGTCCACATGCTCCAGACAGTCTCTCTGACTTCATCTCCTACTCACCTTCACTCACTCTGCTTCAGTCACACTGGCCCCCTGGCTACTTTTTAAACACTCTTGCTCATGTTCTCCTCAGAGAATTTGCACCAGCCAGTCCCTTAAGCACAGAGCTCTCTTTTCCCATATAACTTCATGGCTGACTCTTTTCAAGCTTCTGATCAATCATCACCTTTCAATGAAGCACATCCTTTAGTTAAGGAAGAAGATATTCCATATTCTACTTATTCTTCTCTGCATTTTATTTTCTCAATTGCACTTATCATCTTCTAACATAACTTGCTTCTTATTTAGTCTATTATTAGTTTTCCTGTCTAGAATATAAGCTACATGAGGACAAAGGATGTCATTTTTTTTTTCATGGCTATATCCACAGAGTTTAGGATCGTTCGTGGAATGTAATATGCATTTGATACATATTTGTTGAATGAATGTTTTTTTTTTCACTATCATTTTGCAAGCTGAAGAGCATCAGCTCTACTGATATTCTGATAATTCTTTTATTTCATGTCACTGTTATTAAAGAAGAAAACATATTTAAATAATTTCCATGATCCATCCAAGAGGATAAAGACCAAACTTCTTGGACTAGTCTTTTATATTAATTTCAAATATTAACCTTAGATTTTAAAGAAAGAATTTGGATCAAAATTAATTACAACAGGAAATAGCCCTTACTACAGGACTATTATTGCAAGATGAAATATCTAAAACTCAAGCAGGTGTGGTGGTGCATATCTGCAATCTCAGCAGCTAAGAGAGGCTGAGGAAAGAGGATCACAAATTCTGTAAGTTCGAGGCAAGTCTTGGCAATTTAGCAAGACACTGAACAATTCAGCAAGACCCAAACAATAGAAAATTCTTCTCAGAAAATCTTTAATCCAAACTTACAAATAATATTTTCAATGGAAACCTATTCAGATTTATATATTAAAAGTTTATGGGAAAATACAAAATGTCTGTAATTTAATTTTTAGCTAATTTAATTGAAACAGTTATTCTGAAATGGTGAAAAAAAAATTTATCAAGGTCATGCATCAGCTACCTCAATAATACATTTGTACTTTGGATAGGGACTTCAAGTTTTATACACAGAGTTATGGAAGGTATTGGGGACTACAGTAAAATTATTAATGAACTCTGAGAAGTTAAGTGTGGTGATATAAGAGTTAATTGATATATCATGAAAAATGAAGCATGTTATTATTTTGGCAATAAAATTTTATGATTATTCAGACCTTATGCTAATGTCCTAAAATACATGTTTGCTTCTTATTATTATGATAAAAGCAAAACATAATTTTAAAAGTTTTTAAAGTATTATGTCTAATGATTGTAGTACCAACAGTATTCCCCTTGAGTTTGTTTAGATATATGCACATGAGTGTAGTCCTGAAGATTACCCAGGGACACTCTGATACTGAACTACACTTCCAGTCAAGTTCTTCTTCTTCTTCTTCTTCTTCTTCTTCTTCTTCTTCTCCTTCTCCTTCTCCTTCTCCTTCTCCTTCTCCTTCTCCTCCTTCTCCTTCTCCTTCTTCTTCTTCTTTTTAATTTTATTGTGAGACAGAGTCTTGCTAAGTTGTTGAGGCTGGACTGGAACTTGTAATTCTCCTGTCTAAGCCTTCCATGTAGGTAGGATTACAGGTATGTGCCACTATGTCCAGAAAGCTCATTAATATTTTTCAAAATACTTTAAACATATTCTATATTCAGCAAAATCAGCAATTGGCTACAAACTAAAAAGTAACCACTGCTTGAAGTTTTTAAAAGTAAAAAAAAAAATTGCCTATAAGAATCAAAGCAACTGAATTCCTCTACTATATAGTTTTAAAATATTAATATGCACAAATGTGAGAATTATTTATATTCTTCTTGAATTTTTCTATAAATATAAATTATATCAAAATAAAAATTAAATAGTATTCATTAAAGTGTGGCAGACACATATCACTACCTCATTGTAGGACTTAAGTTAAAAAAAAAGTTATATGCATTACATTACATTTCTGACCTCATAAACCTGGCATTTAGTTGGGAAGAAGAGGACAATTATAACTTTGGGGTTTTTTTTTTTTTTAAGTGAAGAAAAGGGCAGTATTTGACTAAACACCAGATGAATGATGGAGGCATTAAATGCCATTCTTAAGGAAGGGAAGAATCTGAATAATTTGGAGACACCAAGAAAGCTTCAGGAGGAAAAATAAAAATTTGAACTTGTCCTTGATAGAAAGTAGGAATAGAATAGTCAGAGACAAGAAAAGTCAGCTTTCAAGTAGGCTAGTGGCATGGATTGAAACAGTAAAAACAAGTGGAAGAGCTAGAGTTTACATATTGAAAACTTTAAAAATACACGTTTGGCTCTGTCCATCTTTACATATAATTTTTTATAATTTAACCAAGTAAGTCCAAATGCTTCTTCTCAGCACCCTGCCTATGTTATGACCAACAAAATATAGCCACAGAGTTGTATTTTTTTGGTTCATGATTTAAGTGTAGTAATACATGATCTTATTTGAAAATAGCCTAAGCATTTACGGAAATGCTTTAGAGTAAAATAATTTTAGGATTTTTTTCACAAAAAATTTTTGCTTTTATCAAAACTACACATATTTAAATAAAAAATTCAAAAGTGATAAAAATAAAATGTGAAGATCTAAAAAAAATAGTCATGTATGGGGAGTACCTAGAAATGCCACCATTGTAAACATTCTGACTAAACTGATATAGAGGGCAGTACATCAAAGGTCTTCTTCCTTCCAGACATACAATTATAATATTAAACAGTAAATCTCTTGCTAAATATTATTTTCTTTATCTATAAATATGTTTCATCAAATATAATAATGGCAAGCATAAACCTATTCATCTAAGGATAGCTTTTTAAATTTGTATTCTATAGGCTTCCACTCTATAGGGAAATCCTGCCAGAAATATTGTTAATTTAAAAGAAGCATAACAAAGTAATGCAAGCCCCAAAATGTGGATAGATCAACAATAGGCCTTGGGCTCAGGTTGAGCTAAATAAGTTTTATGAGATTTGTAAACAAGTAACTCAAATGTTTGCATAACTGCCATTGTCAGCAATTGTGACTTGATTTACCAAAGATAGCTTTGAATGAGATGTTACTAATATAGAAAATATACACTATTTGAATAATGTTTTATATGCACTGTACACACATGTGCACACACACACAAAACTGAATGAAGATCTTACATGTACATATGTGTGTATGAGTGTATTTTCCACAGAAAAAGCAGTGGAATTTCCTAAATAAATTATCAACTGGATTGGCTGCTCTAGTTATCTACATATATTCACTGATTAGAACAAAGAGCTGTTACTTAAAATTGTACACAAATATACAGACACATCATACACATGCAATCAGGAAATTCACATATATTCAAATGATTTGTGCTTGTAAATAAAATATTAACCTTTTCTACAAAAGAATAGACTTAAGCTTTTAAATTTCACTTGTTCTGCATTACATTTGATTTTTCAAATTTACTCAAATTCTTTTAAAATATATTTATGTTCTTAAATGGAATTTTATTTAATAACTAGATGTCTAGAAATAGCATAACTATAATTCTAAGTTATTCTCTGTTTATCTAAGAGGTTTTCAGGAATTCTAATATAGCTATATTTTTAGATAGCACTGAAGAAAAAACAATAACATTCTGAAGTATTTTTAAATTTCTAATTTTATAAAATGGTCTCCTTCCATTCTCTGGCTTCCAAAGAAATAGCATAATAATAATATCTTCAATACTCAGAACTGAAAGCTAAGTGTGCTGGATTAGGAAAGCTCCTTAGCCAGCCAGCTGTTAACCCATTGGCTGCCCCTGACACAGCAGAGCCAAAAAATGTAAGACCCTGTAATAAGGATATTATTCACCCCTAGAAGAATTCAGCTAGTGATGGGTTTTTACTTTCTGACTTTTGCATTAAAATGTCACGAACTAGTTTACTAGTTTATTAGCTTAAGCCTCTGGGGGGAAATCTAAAGTTATTGAGGTTATTTGACAGGAAAAGTAGAAATCAATAAGAGAAACCATGTAATTCTGCTTAGCTTTGAGTATAAAGTATAGGAATTCCAACATTTAATTCAACTGAAAGAGTAAATGAATAACTGAAGACAGAATAATATGAAAGACTATAGTAGAGACATAGAACTTCCTTACAGAATGCATTACTAAAGAATACAATTGTCCAGGAGATAATTAAAAAGAGACATACAATCATTTGACTCCAGTGGTTTTCAGAATAATTCTGCCTGAAAGCAAAGGACAGAATTAGATAGTTTCTTCTACAATATGAATCAAGGAAAATTGCTTGGAAATCAAGTGCCCTGGGCTGGAGATGTAGCTCAGTGGTAGAGTTTGCCTGGCATGCACAAGGCCCTGGGTTTGATCCTAAGTACTGAAAAAAAAAAAAAAGAAAGAAAAGGAAGGAAGGAAGGAAGGAAGGAGGGAGGGAAAAATAAAAGAAGAGAAATTCAGTGCTGTATTAAGATCAGAAACATTGATAATTATTTTTTATGCACCTCCTTAAGATTATATATGAGGAAGGCAATCTCTTTTTCTGTTACATCTGAAAAAGATTTTTTTCTACTGTTAAGTGCTTAAATAAACTAAATTGTATCAATATGTTATGAAATAACAAATTTTAATCTCCAAAAGGAGTTGTTGGTAAAATAAATTTTTCCAGCTTCATTCCATGCACAGTTTGTGAAGCTGAAATTTACCTGAACAAAAATTCTGTGGTTTGCAGTTGGGTTAAGACATCTTCAGTAATTATTTTAACAATGAAAATTAGCTTGAGGTTTTTCTTTTAGAATTAGAGTCAACAGGTTAGGGTTGTACCTTGGCTTAATTTTGTAAAACAAATCAGAATACCACTGGTAGTTAGGGTTAGGAATCCTGATACTATCATGGGTTGGGAAGTGTTTTCACATGGTTAGGAAAAGCACTGTCACTATCCAGCATGATTAACAAATATCTCTTTGGAGGAGGGGAAGTAGTTTGACCATTTGCTACTTCAGACTTCAAAAGGGGCAAAACTCAAGTGCACAGCTGCGCAAAGAGAGCCACTGTCTTACAATATTACAATTATAATTGTGAATTGAATAGCACTAATGGACAACACAGATCATTTTCAGAGTAACTGGGGGTGGGGATATTGAATTTTCCTAAGACATGTTTGTTTAATGTACAATCAGTCTACATCATCAAACAATACAGTGAAACAGTCCAGTTCAGTAATTTATTTCTATTCTTCATAAAAAAATTTTAAACAGCAGGATGGCATTATATTAAGCTTTCAAAATCAATTGTTATTTATCTAATGGATAATGATACCACCATGCTGCTTACCCTTGGAAAGTTATCAGAGCAACAGAACAGAAAGCTGAAAAGATTTGAGAGATGTGTCCTGAGAAGCTTTTCCTGTTCATATAGTGGTAGAATACAAAGAATGCTTTAAAATAGAGGAATTTAATAGAGGAATAACCAAAATGCAGTGATAGAGCATATATTTTCTTAGAGGAAAAGAACTATATAAGCTTCATATCCTAGCCATAGGTATAATGTTATGGTAGGGTGAATTGTATGAAGCCAATGTTTTGGTCCAAAAGAATCCTCTTTAAAAGAACCATCTTAAGAAAAACCATGTGGTAGTTCCTTTAAAAATAGACCTAGTCTCTAACTTTTGAACAGGTAATTTTCCAAAGTTTTTGTAACCTAGAAATTGCTGGAATTTAAAAATCATTTGTCCCCACAGAAGCATAAACATTAGTTTCCCTGGTTAGTGCCCAAGAGCTTATTGAACATGACTAATTTTGAAACTATTTATATTAGCCTGGGTCCTGGCAGCTGAAATGATAATGAGGGAAGAAAATATTTCTCCATTAATCTTAGACGTAGGACCAGCTGCATACAAGAGTTTATCACATTGTCACTGATTCAAACATGGGGATAGATGCACATATATGGTAGCTAATATGGTTCTCATTGCAGCACTGTCAAGTAGAAATTATCATACCTGTTTTGCACCCTAATAAAATGGATACAAAATATAATATCCAAGTTCGAATCATTGGCAATTAGAGTTAAAGCCCAAATCTGCCTTACTATAAAGCCTCTGCTATTCCCATTATGCTTCATTAGTTTTGGAATCCACAAGCACCAATACACAGACATACTCCAGACCCCAGAGCCTTTGGATCCCTTACCAGTTATATACTCAAACCTGCCTTGTACCCTATGGTACTCTCTGCTCTAAAATTATCCATTTCCATTGTTTCAAAATGCACTCAGAACCCTTCTGTGAAACCAATTTCAAGGTATGTAAGACAGAGATAGTCCCTGCCATTCTGAAGATGTCTGCACTTAAGGGAGGGGTGAGGTGTGTGCACACATCCAAATACATAAACACAAACACACACACACACACACACACACATACACGTAAATTCATGCAAGATTACAAAGTGAGGTATCAGAGTATAGATTATCTCTTAAATCTGACAGGACACTGGGCAATCAGGCCCACCAGGAATCTACCCTGAGGTTACTTCCCATACATTATTCCTGTAGGGGTTTGGGGCAAGAACCTGGAATAGGTACAAGAATCACAGCTAACAGAATTAGAGGAAACTGAAAAACTACACTGGCTTACTTCACAATGGTGCCATCATTTCTTTGCCTAGAGCATTTTTGGCTCAGAGTTCTTGGACCCTGTTCCATTTTTTTTTTTTTTTCAGGCTGCAGATGGGCTTCTGGTGAGTAAGTTAGGCTTACAGGAAGGAGCATCCACTCCAACCACAGCATCCATAGCACTTTCTTTCAGCAAGAGGTTGAGAGAATTCCTGAATGATAAGAATCCCTCATTCCTCTTCTCTCCAAAAAGTTTCATACTAATCCCACAATAGTCTAGGCTAATGGGGGTACAGATTTCCACAAAACCAGGAAGCTGTGAAGCCCTGGTAGACCTCCAAGGAAATTCTAGGCTAGTTGGCTTCTTGCTGTCAACCAGCTGGCAGCTTCCAACACCCTCTTGATGGGCCTGTGCAGCTGTGTTTTATGTTTCCATAAGTCCTTGCCAAAGCTCCCCCCCACTTCTTAAACAGACCCAGCTTCCACAATTAGCAGGGACTCAAAATGAGTTAGTTATGGAATACCTTAGGTCCCAGAGGCCTCATGGAGATATTTACACCTCTTTGGACTATTTCCAGGACCCCAGATTATGCTATACTGGTAAATGAAGGAAGTCTCACAATCCAATGGCTCTATCTGGAACTTGTAACATGGCCATATCTTGTGCCCCATTTTCCAATGCTTTTCTTAGCCTCGTTTTAACAATTTTACCATCCTGGAAGATAAACTCTCCACATTCTTAAAATATGCTTTAGAAAAATTTTTTGTCCCTTTCCTGAATGTGCCTGGTTCTATTACTCTAGTATAAAAAAAGAAATATTGAGTACTAATCATTTTTTTCCCTTGGCATTAAAGTCATCTAGGGTTATATTTGCATTAACCTGGCCAAGTTATAAAAACCATCCAACACCTATATCATGCTGTTTCTTTGCTTAAAATAATAAATTGGTTTCACTTAATAAAATACAAAACCAGATGAAGTCAACCTGTGTACCCAACAGTTGAGAACATACATTAAGCTGGTGGAGGAGAAAAAAACAAGGTGCTGAGGAGGCCACTCTCCTAGCCATCACTCAAGGTCAGTTATAGATCACACATTCGAGAAAAGCTAAAATATAAGTATTTCTTATTATATTTTGAGATATGTGGCTTATATTGTATACCCAGAAAACCTGAGCTTGGGTTTGTTGTTTTCCTCTGTCTTGGGGACTTTCCTTGTCCTCATAGGCCCATGTCTCTAGGCACACTTCTCAATTGGACACTGTTGCCTAAACATAGGACCTGGCACACAGGTCCTTAAGAAACATGTGTTCAATTTGTTTTGGAACTTGAACAAGGAAACCTACAGTGTCTGGAGAAACAGTGCAAGTCCAAGAATCAGGAAATTAGTTAGCTGGACAAGGTTTGGTAATGATAATGACCATGGTGATAGTTAGCTTTTGATGATTATATGCAACCAACACTCTTATGAGAAACTTTAAAAATATAATCTCATTTTACATTAATCATCACAACACAGACTTTAGAACCCCTTATTTGACTAGTAACTTAACTGAGGCTTTGAGAAATAAATAGGTCCGTAACCACATAGTTATTAAGCATATGTTTTGCTGGTATTAATACGCACATCCTTTCCATGCCAAAAGTAATGCCTTTTTTACACTTTCTAGTCTGTTACTTCATTTTTCATGTGTAAAATTTTAATGGTTGCTAAGTTCTCTTCCAGTTTTAAGGTACTCCAGACATAAGGTCACACATATCTCAGTTTGCTTGTTGATTCCAAAGCTGCAAGAGGGTTGGGGGTGTAGCTCAGTGATATAGTGTTTGTTTCACATGCACAAAGTCCTGGGTTCAATTCCCAGTGCTGGAAAAAAAAATCTTGCAAAAGACAAAGGAATGACTTTTCAAACCTGAAAATTCAGGAAACCTGAAAAGAAATGGGAAATGGACTTAGAGGGAGCTTAAGCCTTAACAGAGTTTTTCAAATATTCCTAAAGTTTGAGTTAGCATTGCCTTTTTATGGCAGCCAATATTCATTGATAACTTCCTATGTTTGAGACACTACATCAAAAGTTTATGTGTATTACCTCATGGAAATCTCAAACCCTTATGGGGCACAGCCACTTTTATTCCCAAGTAATAGACAAGGAAACCAAACTTAACTTGCCCAAGTTCACATATAGTAAAGTTAGAAATCAAACACAAAAATATTTATGAAGTCTATAATTTTTCATTTTGAGAGTATACCATTTCTGCATGCTATTTTTTGCTTATTTATCTATGTGCATTTAATGTGATTTATATCTATGTTTTTCTTGTCATACATTTTCAAACAAACCCCATGGAATGTAGATCCGTTTAGTAGCTTAGTTTGTTTGCTAGCACATAGTCCAGTGCTGGATATGTGGTGATACTTAACAAGTATCTCATGATGCATGCCTTTCAGTGCAATTAAATACCTTTGGGTCATTCTCAGTCACATGCCTCTCAGTTACAGACTATGCTTTCCTCTCCCTATATATATTTCTTTCTGTCCAAAGTGGTTAAATTAACAAGCATCAAAAGAAAATAGAAAGTCCACACCAATGTGAAAATTTGCCAAACTTGACCTGAGAAAAATCTCCATAGAGAAAACACAAGGCTTGGATGAATGATTGACATAACAGAAATCCTACCGCATAGTGTTCCCACAGTTCATCCCATACTTATTACAAGGGATTATTGACACTTTCAGAAGATACAATCTCAGGATCCTGATAGCAAATTAACTTTGGCATTAAGAGTAATTGAAGTTAGATGTTGCTCTGTGCACCAGGACAGACAATTTTCATTTTAACTCAGACTTACGTTGCACAATATTATTAATCTACTTGCATGTATGAAGCAAAAATTCACATACATTTCTCTTCTGTTTTTATGCTTTGAAAGAAATGACCTCCAATTACATAACAAATGTACAAACACTCAATAAGAGACACTTTTAGATATTATAACTATATGGAAGGAGGAAGACATTGTAGAATCTATAATTTTTATCAAGTGTGTTTGTTCACTTTAATTTTAGCCAAGTACACATTTTGTGAAATAACACTAATAAGGTTGCTCTTTTTCTCTATTCTCAAATTCTTCACAATGAAATCCAACTGCTATATTCATTTAGAAATTTGATAATGCTCTCTTGTGTGAGTTTTAGGAATATTTGAAACCCCATTGCATATAAATTATATCATGGAAAAGCTGTATAAATATTCTATTATGGCACATGCTGTTCTAAGGATCTGTCAGGATTTCCTTTATACACTCCATTTTGAGTGGTATATAAATCAGATGTAAAAATTCATGTTGGACTGAAACTCGGCACAAAAAGCCTCCTCCAGTGGCAAATGCTTTTTTCCAAGTGTGGTTTGAATTATGTTGGTCATTTTTAAGTTATAGAAGTGCACAAAATGTATTTGTGGTTTTGAAGGAGAGAGATTTTTTCCATTTTTATAACTCATTAGGAAACTTTACAGGCCTTTAGACCATTTTGTGGTTTAGTTCTTCTCAGGTTTTTCCCCAAAGCAATATTAAAACTTGAATGGTGTCCGCTATGAATCCATTGATGACTGTTCTGAATACAAATGTCTGTGCAGGTATAGATAGTTGTACATATCTTCAACCAGGAGAAGTTCCAATAATATCATGACTGAGGTAGAATATTAGGCCTCTATTTTGCTCTTGGTATCCAAATTTAATCTATCAAAGGAATCCCCTACCTAAACTATAGTTCAGTGTGGATTCTTTTTCATTATAAAGCTGCATCTTTAAATTGCAGGAAAATCCACTGAGTTAAATACTGCTTCTTTTATGAACCCTTTGACAATAAGGCTATACCTTTCTTAAATTCTGTTTTCTCTCACTTACAGAGCAACCTGCAGCATGTTTAACAGATATTCACTGATGACTATCTCATGCATAAAGTATTTAATATATGCAAGTGTATGTAGAGAAATTAGTGTGCTAAATACCATTATTTTGTTTCTACAGTGAGTATGCTGTTGAGTAAGTTTATAAACATTTAAACTATTGTTTTCACATATATACAATTATGATTCTATTAGCTCTCTTAACAGCATCAGTTAAAATCTGAAAAAGTTGGATTTGGACTAAGAGAGTTGACACAATTCACAAAGTTGATTAAGTTACTCTTTCAAATGACTTTAAAAGAAAATGAAAGTAGAAATACTTCATATGCCAGAATTGCTTCAACCTAGACTACATTTAGTTCATTAATGCATTAAAACAACACATTTAGTAGTTACTATTTATTGTCGTATACATTAAAACAAAAAGAGGTTAAAAAGTTCCAATGTCATAGCTTATAGGTTTTTTTCACTAAATTCTACATAGAGAACTAAAATCTGGGTGTTTTCATTCCTACTACCATTCCCTTTTCATAGTATTACATTATTTCTGATACAGTTACTAAACTCTTTATGTTTAGGGACAGTTAGAATAGATCACTCAGAGGATAATCAAATATTTGCCTGTGGCGAGAGGAGCAATGTGGACTTGTCCTTCGGGACACTGTGCAGAGCAGAAGGAGACTAACTCCTCCTGAATACTTTATCTACTAACCCAGTGTCATGGAACTTAGCCAACACTGCACTATCGAGAGAACTGAATGCCAGGGATTTTTTTTTTTTTTCACATTAATAGGAGAGCAGGGTTACTAATGAGGGGTCACATCCCAAATCTCTAATCTATATAGCTGAATATCCTTATTTCTATTTGGGTCATATTTTATTCTGCTCCATTTACTTTTAGTAAATTATACTAATTTGGGTCCCATAATCTTACATTTGGTTATAATTATAAACTATATGTAATTTATATATCATTCACATACTTAACATCATTCTTCTAGTTTATAATTTAAGTATTATCTCTTATGATTTAACTTAACATGTATCACTCCAAAATTCCCTATATGCCTCAATTAGTCATTAAAATATTTTGTTTTCATTTTTGGGAAAGGTCTACAAGTTTCTGAGAACTATGTACATACTGAATATATAGTTTTATGTTAATCAGAAATGTTTCAAAGTAGAGCACAGACACTTTAAAAGTACTAAAAATAAATATACTTTAAATGTCAAAATAAATAGCTTATGAAGAGTCTGAATTTCGTGGTTTAAAATTAATTTATAACTCATTAAGCAAGTAATACACATATTATAGTTCCCCTACCATCTATTACTTTATACCCATTTTTTTAACATTTATAGAAGAAATAACAGAACTATTTGACTAGCATTGACCTTGTTAAGCCTGACACCACTGTTTTACATAGCAGGCAGTATATCTTTTTTAAAGTAACTATTTACTACAGCATGTGATATAAAGGACAGCATTAAAATCTTTCAAGATGATGAATAACAAATAATTGCAAGATATATCCTCACCTTGATTTTACCTTTAAGCAGCCTTTTATTTGTCTATTAGAAACTTCTTCCCGTGGCTTCACAGGCTCTGGCTCTTGTTCTTTCTTTTGACAAACCAGTGCATAATTTGTGCCATTATTATTTGACCAAAATGTACCAACAGAAGTTTCATAACGTATACAAAACTCAACTTTACTGCCATCTTTTTGATAAGGAGGAACTAATGAAATCTTAAAGGAGAACTGATCAGTTTCACCATCACATGAATTAGGAACATATTCTGCTAAAATGTCATAATGTGTCTGCCAGTCATCTAAGGACATTCTCACATATACTAACTTCTCAAAAGAAATATTCAAAACTCGAATAATGCCTTTCATACTTGTAGACCCAGGAAGATATTCAGTTGACTCTAATATTGCTTTCTGTACTTGAAGTTGTTGCATGAGATCTTCTTTTGAAGAAGGCAAATCAAAGAGTGGAGATAGTACATACTCTTCAGTATGGAAAACATCCTTCTTTAAGTCAAAATTGGTTGAAACACTCGGTAATTCCCAGCAATCAAATTCTTTAATGGACACAAGATTGAATCCAAAGTTGTCAGCAAATGAAACTCTTCTGGTACCTGAAGTTGGGGTGTCCAGGTACATGTCTTCAGAAGATTCAGAACCTCGTCTACTGGGTTGAGGAGAGAAGCCAGGCTTGAAATTATCTCCAACGTCTTCATCTTCACAAACAGAATCAGATAAATTAGGAACTTCTAAAAAATTATCTTTGCTAATCTGACTGGGTACTTCAGAAGGCTCCATTGGGCTCTCTGATATCAAATAAGAGAGAACTATACAACTAGTAGGGGCTGATATTTGAGATACTGAGGCTTAAAATAAGTGTAATGTTACAGTTGACATTGCAAAAAGGAGTCAGCTCTATAAATAGGCTCAATGGCGTGTAAACTATGCTAGCCTGCCTCCAAAGGCCTTTAATATGATAGCATCCACGCTTGCTCTCACCAGTGTGTCAGATTTAACTCTCAGTATTTAAAGTTGCATTTGTTTATTAACTGAATTCCAAAGAGGCACTTATAGAACATTGTTCACTGTTAGAAATTCTGAAATTTTAGGATGAAAATATTTTAATTGGTTGATCTTAAAAACAAAAACTTAGAACATTTTAAAAGGAAATAAAACTAGTAAAATAATACTAAACTTATAGTTTAATTTTAATCAATCCATGGAACCGGGAAAGGGAGACAGGGGAGTATAAGAACATTTATAGATTTGAAGTCTGTTAATAATGATAGCAACAGTGATTGGAGACTTAAAATGTAAAATGTTTACTAGAAAAGGGTTAAATAGAAGTGTAGAAATTTCTGAGGAAGGAAACATTATTTAGATAAAGGAGAGAACATTTGAAACAAACCATAAAGAATAGGTGGAATTTAGACATGCAAGACTGAAGTGGATTTTTCCAGGTAGAAGAAATAGTCTGAGAAGCAGCCAGAACAAAGAATTAACCAAATCTGTTATTTTAAACATTAGTTTCTTTTCATTAAGTCATGGAAAAATACACATAAGTCATGTTATTGACTTGAAAATATAAGTGGACAAAGGTTAGTCTACCTCAAGAATAAAGTATTAATGTAAAATAAAATATTCATCTTTGGCAAATTGCCATTTTATGCCCACAATATAGAAGTTGAAACCATATCATCCTGGAGTTCATTGTAAATTTTAAAGTGTGAACAGCCTATTTGGACCCTCATGTTATTTGTGCCAATGTAAAAACCCACTTTAGGGATGGCAATTTGAGAAAAACATGTAAAAAATGAATGTATATATGTTTTAACCCTGAAATGCTCCAGCAAGAAATCTGTCCTATCAGTATGGGAAGTATGCAAAAATAAATGTAGATATATATTCATAGCAGAATTGTTTAAGTTTCTTGAAACTATCTAAATATAAATTAATGGAAACTGAATAAATAATGTTACTCCATTACAATTGAATGTTTAACAGTCATTAGAAGACTAAAATATTGCTTTATGTACTGATATGAAGAGATAACCAAGATAATTAGCTACATGAAAAAAAAAATGTACACAGATACATGCATAGAAAATCCCTGGAAAGACACACACACACACACACACACACACACAAATAAAATTGTTAGCCATGCTCACCTCTAACCACAGAGGTTGAAGATTGCAAGGTAAACATGGCTCTGTCTATTCCTTGCTCTCCATAGTAGTCTGTGTATTTGAAATGTTAGTCATGAGCATGATTTTCTTTCAAGTACTTACAAATTAAATTAAATTGAAAAAATATGAAGTGTGAGAGGTGATGAATGTTTTTTCAATGAAAGAGCCCAATGGCATAATTTCTTTCAAAATACAACTTCATAACTATGTTATAACTAATAATTTGCATTGCATATAGTAGTTGACGAAGAAATTATTTTTTCAAAGTGAAAAATGGATGATACCAAGGAAGAGAAGAAAATGAAATTATTTAGCCTTTACCTTATCCTCATAGCTAGAATGATGATGAATACATGATTTGTTCAAGATTGGCAAGTGGCTACTCTTGCCTGCAAGTTTGATAACCAGAAACAGACCTATTTTAAGATACCTAAACATATTGCATGTAGTCAAGTTAATTAGCTACCAAATACTTCATAGAATTTGTAAAAGAGACCATATAGGCATATAAATAATAGAATGATGAAAATTCACTATGTAATAAGGTACTATCCAGTGATTCAATGAGATGAAAACCCCAGGGTTCATATCATAAATTCTGCTGCTTACTACTTGGACAACCTATAGAACGTTGCTCAATTTTTCTAATCCTTAGTTTTCTTGATTGCTCCAAGACAATGTTTACAGTAAATTAAGAAGCTTCTTAAATGTCTAGCACAAAATCTACAGTAATCATTACAGGTAGTAATCATTATTCTTATTCCTATGTTTGTGAAAGGCAAATTTACAAGATATATCAATAGATTTTGATAGGCAGAGATGAAGGCAGGTGGAAAGATAGATGTGCTATAGGGAATCTACATATATAATATTAAGAAATTATTTGTAACTTGTTTCATTTTGGTCTTTTTCAAAGATTAAATAATGTAGTATTTAGCTTTACAAATCATAAACCGTATCTGCATTAGGAGATAGTCCTGTTACTTAATCTAAACTTTTCTCTTTTTAATCCGTCTCTACAAAGAGCAGTGCCTCTCTTTTGGAGTTTACAGCCTTTACATGATGATAGACAGTTGTCATGTCCACCTTCCTCACCACTTAGCTAAAGCACAGGGACAGCGTCTTTTTCATCTCTTGTCACGTGGCAGCACTCCATTGCTTTTTATCATTTTGCTTCTCCCCTATGAATGCCTTCCAGCTCTCCTTTATTTTTCTATTAATGGGCTGCCGCCAGATGAATGTAATGTTGCAGATCAAGTGTCTCTGGAGCATGCTAAAAAACACTACTAGCCTCAGCTTTGTGACTTGATGTTTGTATTTAGTTAAAATTCACAACTCCTTGTTTATTTCCATATCAGATCAGATAGACATCTCATTTTCTTATATCCACTACCATTTCAATTTCAGTATAGCTTGAACTACACTCTTCCTCAGATGCTTAGGTGTTTTTGGCAGAGCAGGAGATTTTTTTTTTTACAAAGTTTGGGATCTTCATCCATCCCAACCTGATTTTTGTTAAAAAAAAAATGGGGGATTGGCTCTCAAATGCAGTTTTAACAAAACAGACAGATAAGTCAGGATCCCAATGAATAAGACATAGATGGCCTAGATAATTCCAGGAGGGTTTATTTTCAAGGGTGTAAAGACAGAAAAGCAACAAGGGGTAGTGTGACAAACTGAGGCCAGTTGTACCAAAGCTATTGCCATCCCTCAAGGGATAAGGAAAAGGAGCAATTATTAGAATTCAAAAGCAAAAATGTGCCATAAAGAGTTTATTGGGAAAAGAACACGTAAAGGGACAAAGTCACTGGAGATGACCTTGCCAAAAGTGATCCAAAAGCAAAATACATCAAATTCATTCTTCTTTTCTATGATGTCTTAACAAGGATACCCATTGACCAGAGGGCACAGGGGCTTTTATAGGTCATTCATGTCGGCTTCCTAAGGCAGATGCTTTCTAAAAAGGGTAAAAAGGGTGGTGAGTAGATTTTGAGAAGATATATGAGATCAAATTTATATATAATGATAAAAAATTATACATTATATATGTAAACATTCAGAACTTAAAATATATGTGTTCCTCTTTATGCATATTCTATCTCAGTACAAACTGTTTTATTACCTGCTATTTTTATTATCACACATTTATGCAAAAACAGTGAAAATTTTTAAGATCTATAAGCTCTGATCCAGTGAAAGTCACAAGAAAAACTGAATTGATCTGCAAACGTCTCTGAAAGAAGTGGTCTTTTGATATTAATTATAACTTTGTATTTGTTTCCTTTTTAGCATAGGTTTTGTCTGCAATCTCAACTCAAGAAATGTTTCAAGAGAGAATGTGGAACAATGGTTCTTAACTAGAGATGCATAGCAATGCTCACACTACAGAAGCTCAGATACACTATTGGATCTACAGAGTAACATTTCCAGGATGATGATGCTCTCTCACTGGTGATTCTGATGCAAGATTTAGTTAAAGTATTGATGACTTGTCTGCTAACCTTAAACTCAGGAACTTCCATTCACCATATAAAGACAAATTTAGCTCTCTAGTATTATGTGCTCTTTTTATATGTAAGCTATAAAATACTTTTACCAAAAATTGGCATAAAATATATTAAAATTTTATATTCGTAGAACTTTATAGGCAGTGAACAAAGATTTAGCTATTCTTTTTACATAAGAAAACTGAAATCCAGAAAAATGAAGGAACCTATCCAAGTGACAGAGGTGAGACTTGAACTCAATTCTCTCATGAAAATATTCAAGATTCACATAATATCATATATATGTCAAACTCTTGTTTTGAAATTCATAATGAACAAAGTAATCATTCTTTGAAAGTAGTTATTAAAATTCATTTGTTCTAGATTTGGGTTTTTTTTTTTAATAATTAACTTTTGTGAACTTTCTTCTTCCATTTGATGGAAGATCTCCAGGGGTGTCCAGATAATTTTTCTTTGTGACAGAGTCTCTCAACCTTTTCAACCTATACCTCCTTTGATGATTATAATACCTCAAACTATCCTGTCTCTCCCTCAGGGACTCTGTTATATTTCTATTTGGAGATGGCTTATCTAAGATATAAAAATGACTTATGCAATCTCTTTAGAACTAATAATGATATTTGATATTTTTAAAGTTTGTTATAAAAGGATACTACTCCAAACATAGTTTGGGACACAGATTTGTTAATCATTGAAAAAAATCTTTGAAAATATTCATATTCACCACTTGAACATGCATAGGTAAATCAGCAGGTAATGAAAATGTTACCAGATAAAAGTAAATTTTTAAAGATCTGTGTCATTTATTCCCTAGAGACTTAAACAATTCAGTATAAGTAAGTGAGTATGTTATAGAAAAAGAATTTTGCCACCAAGAATAGCATCCCAATTCTTTAACTTAATTTTCAAGGAAAAAAAATCTAGTATAATATTCAGTACCAGTTGTTTATTTCATATGGAATTTATAATGTGTTTTGAACTCTTTTGGCCAAAATTAAGACATATAAATGTAGAGTTACAAAAATGTAGAACTCTAAGGATACTTAGCAAGCAAGCATCAGATCTAACCCTTTCCTTTCACACTCGAGGAAACTGAAATTAAATAACCAACAGGATTCTTACCTTATGTGGTAGGTGATTCCATCATTAGCGCTGAAAGAAAAATATAAACTTCTTAGAGATAGATATTGTTAATTGACAAAATGTGTGCTCATAGTATCTGCATTTTATAATGAAAAGTATAGCTAATTAGTGTTTTAGGAGTAAATAAGCCTGAATTCTAGAGTCATGTATATCCTTAATGAACTATCTGATTTTAGAAATGTAAGTGCTTTGTACTGAACATTTATTATTTTAAAAACCTCAAGACTGGGAAATCTGCAAGCCTGTGAGGTTTTTATTATGAAATTTATCATTTATTTGTGAAGCAAATGTAATTTACTTCTTCCTTGATATCAGGGACCTAAATTTATAAAGTTGAATATAAAATACAGATTTTGTTCTTAATAGCCTAACACATGGTAGAGAGAGGGGCAATAATGGCTATTGCCTTAATAGCCTTAGTCATTGATTGGGAAGTCTTGGGAATAATCTTTGCAAGCTTGGCTTTAGGGCTTCTGCCCACATTCTTTCCTTCATCCTGTTAGAATGAGACTCTTGCTTCAGACAGATATCTTAAATCTTTTATTGGCAACCAGTGACATCCTCATTTCAGAGAAGGCTGAGTTACTTTCCCTGCAAAATATTGACTCTTGTGGCTGCCATTTACTTTGTTAATTATTAAATATTCATCTGCTAGTATTCTAATGTTGGCATACTAACCAAAGATGCCTGCTGATTCCCTCTGCTTATACACACTTTTATTCAAGATGAGAGCACCAGGTGAGAAAGACTTAGGCATCCATCCAAGAGTGCAACCTCATTTGATATGATGTAGATAGTCCAGAGTCATTGGTTTGCACAATTAAGGAAAAGATAAAATTCAAGGTTATTTTGTATTTATATTAATGTAAATCATCAAAAGTTTATTTTAAATATTAACTTAATAGTTGATATTATGTATTTTTATTTGTTTTAATTAGTTACACATGACAGTACAATGACCTTGACATATCATACATTTGAATCAGATGGGATATAATTTCTCATTTTTTTGAGTGTACAGGTTGCAGAATCATATTGGTTATGCAGTCACATGTATACACACAGTAATAATAATGTCTGTTTCATTCTACTGTCCTTCCTATCCCCCCACTCCCTCCTCTCCCCTCCCATCACTTCTCTCTACCTAATTCAGTAGTTAAATTTTACATAATCCTTAGTTGGGTTCATTTTTGTTGGATACATTTATTACATTTTGGACACAAATATTTATTTTAATAAGTATATTTTACTGGAGGAAGTTAGATAAAGTGGTCAAGAATATGGGTTTTAGAATAAAACAGACCTGGTTCAAATGCCTGCTCTTTTTTTCTGAGTGGTTTGATCTCAGCCAGGGTATCTAACTATTCCATAGCTCACTTTTCATTCTAGGAAGAAATGCTTAATTGTTTGAATATTGAGAGGCTTGAGGGAGAACATGTCCATAAACAGTTATCAGTACTGACCAGTCAATCATAAGCAGTAAAAATTATGTTTATTAATCTTTTGTGGATTCCATTGGACTATTGCTAATTGAATTAACATACTTCCATTATTAAGAGAAAATACAGCTGTGGGATCTGAAAATGCAGTGCTTGGATGTACTGCCTAAGCTCAGATTCTTCAATTTATTAAGAAAATGAAATTAGGTAATTATGTATTCTGTGCTTTTATTTCTTCATCTATAAAACAGAAATATTAATAGTTCCTTTCTCAAAGATTTGTTACAAGTATCAAATAAATTAATACATGAAAAAAATTTGAAATAATAAAAATGTAAATATCAGTTAAAATTATGGTGGTTAGAAGTGGATTAGGATTTGTCTCTGTCTTCTATTCTATACTGTTGATCTATGTGTCTGTTTGGTGCCAATACCATGCCATTTTTGTTACTATAGCTCTGTACTATGATTTAAGGTCTGGTATTGTGGTGCCTCCTGCTTCACTTTTCTTGCTAAGGATTTTTTTTTTTTTTTTTTTTTTTTTTTTTTTTTTTTTTTGCTATTCCAGATCTCTTATTTTTCCAAATGAAACTGCTTTTTCTATTTCTATGAAGAATGTCATTAGAATTTTAATAGGAATTGTATTAAATGTATATAGCACTTTGGGTAGTATGGCCATTTTGACAATGCTAATTCTGCCTATCCAAGATCAAGGGAGATCTTTCCATCTTCTACAGTCTTCAATTTCTTTCTTTTATGTTCTGTAGTTTTCATTGTAGAGGTCTTTCTCCTCTTTTATTAGACTGATTTACAAGTTTTTTTGAGACTGTTAAGAATGGGTGAGTTTTCCTAATTTCTCTTTCAATAGATTCATCACTGATGTATAGAAACGATATCCTTCTCCTTTGCTGAATTCATTTATGAGTTCCAGAAGTTTTTTGGTGGACTTTTTTAGGTCTTCTCAATATAGAATCATATCATTAGCAAATAGGAATACTGTGAGTTCTTCTTTTCCTCTTCATATCCCTTTAATTTCTTTCTTCTGTCTAATTGCTGTAGCTAAAGTTTCAAGGATGCTTGTGAATAGAAGTGCTGAAAGAGGGCATCCATGTTTTGTTCCATTTTTTAGAGGAAATGCTTCCAATTTTTCTCCATTTAGAATGATAGTGACATCATTGCTTTTACAATGTTGAGGTATGTTCCTGCTATCCCTAGTTTTTCTAGTGTTTTAAACATGAAGGTGTGTTGAGACAAACACACATAAATAGAGTTATCTCATTTAGACAAAAGTGCCAGAAACATACACTGGAGAAAAGATAGCTTCTTTAACAAAAGGTGCTGGGAAAACTGGAAATCCATATGTAGCAAAATGAAATTAAGTCCATATCTCTCACCTTGCACAAAACTCAACTCAAAGTAGACCAAGGACTTAGGCAATAGAAGAGACTCTATCCCTACTAGAAGAGAAGTACCCCCAAGTTTATATCATGTCAGCTTAGGAACTGACTTCCTTAACAAGATTCCTAAAGCACAAGAAGTAAAATCAACAAATGGGATGGGATCAAAATAAAAAGCTTCTTCACTGCAAAGGAAACAATCAAGAATGTGAAGAGACAGCCTAAAGAATGGGAGAAAATCTTTGCCACCAGGACCTCAGATAGAGCATATCTCCAAGATATATAAAGAACTAAAAAACTTAACACTAAAGAAAACCAAATAACCCATCAATAAGTGGGCAAAGGAACTGAACAGGCACTTCACAAAAGAAGAAATACTATCAATCAAATATATGAAAAAATGTTCAATATCTCTAGCAGTTAGAGAAACACAAATTAAAACTACACTGAGATTTCCTCTCACTCCAATCAGAGTGGCAATTATCGAAAATACAAGTAACAATAAATGCTGGTGAGGATGTGGGGGAAAAGGTATACTCATACATTGCTGGTGGCAATGAAAATTGGTACAACCACTCTGGAAATCAGTATGGAGATTCCTCAGAAAACTTGGAATGGAACCAGCATTTGACCCAGTTATCCCATTCCTCAGTTCATACCTAAAGGACTTAAAAGTCAGCATACTGAGAGATGCAGACATATCAATAGCAGCTCAATTCACAATAGCCAAACTTTGGAACCAACATAGATGCCCATCACCAAATGAACAGATAAAGGAAGTACATTGTGTATATGTACCACATTGTGTATATGTGGTACATATACACAATACAATATTACTCAGCCTTTAAGAAGAATGAAATTATGGCATTTGCAGGTAAATGGATGAAGCTGGGAAATATCATGCTAAGTGAAATAAGCCTATCCCCAAAGACCAAAGGCCAAATGTTTTCTCTGATATTCAGATGATAATTCACAATAGAGGGTGGCAGGGGAAAATAGAGGTAATTTGGATTAGGCAGAGGGGAGTGAAGGGAAGGCAGGGGGTATGGGGGTAAGAAGGTCAGTTGAATTAATGGGACATTATTACCCTATGTACTTATATGATTACATGACTGGTGTAATTCTACACCACATACAACCAGAAAAATAAGAAGTTACACTCCATTTATGTATAAAATGTTAAAATACATTCTACTATCAAGGATAACTAATAAGGACAAATAAAATATATAAAAAGTCTATAAGGATAAAGATAATTTAAAATCCCATCACCTATTATAGTCATTGTGTATTTTGTTACATTTTTCCTTGTGAGAGTCCCACGACTCTCTCACATACATTTTTGTGCACCATTATATCTCCATGCATCTCATAGTATGTAAATGGATGGAGCAATGAATAGATTGATGGATGAACAAACTGATTAATGAATGGATGGGTCATAGGCAGAATGAATGAATTTAATATAAGCTCTCATCTTCCTAGTGTCCTATTAATATTTTTATTGCTATTTCTGTTCTTCTACAACTAGTAAAATTTGATGCTCACAATATGAAATCTTAAAGTAGCTTCTGAATTATTATAAAATGATTATACCTGTGTGGCAATGTGGAAATTTTCCATCTTCCAAAATACTTTGTTAAACAAAAACCTCTACTCTTTGTTCAGACCAGATTTTTCCACAGTAAAAAGTAAATATCAATGCATGCTTTTGATAACCTGTTATGTATACATCCAAATAACACCAGAGGAAGAACTGCAGTCAATGTTTTAGAGTCATTTCACATTGCTGCATTCTAGGGGCAAATATTTCTTTGGGATGTTACCATTAGTTCAGATCACTAGAAGATTTTTTTGCCTTCTTCACTTTATTCTGCTCCTTCCTTGTTGTCAGTAAGTTCAAATCATGGTTTAAGATCAGATGAAACAACATATGGTATGGATAGAAATAAAATTTTATTTTGGAAAATTAAGAGTTCCTAGGATTTTACTGTCAGATTCTATACAGATAAGTATGAAAAAAAATTAACATTTTGCCCTATCTGTTGTAGGTTAGTAAGATATGTGAATCACTTTTTTAAGGATCTTCTGTAATTTGGGTTACTTAATATATGCTAAAATTCAGCAATAACTATGGATTTTTCCAAAAGTTTCAAAGATTATGCATGCAGTACTTGGCACAGTGTTGGGTGATAATGAATACTTGATGTCTATTGCGACAATTTAATGAATTGACTGATTAACCATGCAGGGTAGGATGCTTAATGATGTTTAAGATTGTAACAAAGCCAGTAACATTATCAGTGTTGCTTAGTTGTCTCAGCTGTGTGCTATATTAATTTATCAGGGTAGGTGCTCATAATTTGCAACTGTAGTT
The DNA here is from genome assembly GCF_001458135.2 of Marmota marmota marmota. Taxonomy (NCBI): domain Eukaryota; kingdom Metazoa; phylum Chordata; class Mammalia; order Rodentia; family Sciuridae; genus Marmota; species Marmota marmota. The sequence goes on from NW_026000142.1 coordinate 9,254,726, forward strand.
TGTAGTCTGAAGTGCTTATAGATAAAAAGCAAAGGGTCTAAAACCATATGTTAAATTTATGCATATCTACATTTGTAGAGTATGTAAAGTTTCATTTGGGGTCATGAGCCAAAAATTTAGAAACCTGAAATCTGATTATTATTTTTGATATCTGCAAATATTTATTTGATAATCAAAAGTATTATTTGATTCTTTGCATTAAAAGAAAAAAATCCATCTACTTTTACACCCTTTAAGTTATTGTTCAGTCCAAACTTAATCAGTATGCTTTATAAAATATCCCTTTGCTATGTGACGTGAAAAAATGTGTATATGAATATAATGAATACACATACAGATTATGCATCTCTAGTTTGAATATTTAAGTTAGAAATAAATAGAACTTTCTTAATTTTTCATAAAGCACTTCCTGGTACATTGAATAGATACATCTAACATCATTCTAAATTTTCTCTTGGTGTATCATCTTTTACCAATACAACCATCGATTTAGGTTTACTTTGGATTTTTCTTAAGAACAGCATATCTTTTTATATTGTCATCTCTTGCTTGGTCCTATGGCTTGGTCACCTTTATTTTTTTAAATTATAGAACAAAAAATATTGTCAAAAATAGAGGCAAGTAAGAAATACATGTTCCTTCTACTGGAATCAGATTTGAGGTTAAGATGATTTACTCACTGATAAATGAACAGTTGAATAGTGTTTGGCAAATCATGTAAAATTTTATTTAATTAAGGGGTTTTCTCCCTATACTGGCATGTCACTTTTGTAATAAAACATGTGACCATATGTTGGGGGATCTACTTTCGTATTTCACAATTCACACTAATATCATATTTTTTGTTCTAATATCATTTTTTCTTATTGTAGCTTTATAATAAATCTTCAAACCCTATAAAGTAAGCACAAAATTCATTCTTCAAAATTTGCCTGACCCTTTGCAATTCCATTGAACTTTTAGAATCAATCTATTAATTTCTACAAAAAGCACTGCAAATTATCCATAGTATATTGAGTATATAGAATATTTGCAGAGTTTAAAAAGAATTGACCACATTACAAAATTGACATTTTTGTTTATTGTGCTTTCAATCCATAAAGATTGCATAGCCCTCCATATTTTAGCTTTATTAACTTCTCTCAATACTAGTTTTTAGTTTGCAAGGAAAGTACATCTAGTAATAGACTTATTTCTTAAAATTCATTTTATTATTATAGTGTAGACAATGTCAGTTTAAACATATAATTTTCTGTTTCTCCCTTTGTTGTTTATAGAAATGCAAGTAATTTTGGCATGTTAACCTTGAAACTACATTTTAAACATAAACTATGTTTTAGACAGATAGGTAGGCATGAATTTTCACAAGCTTCAATAGACAGAAATTGCTTAGACACACACCAAAACCACAAACAAAAGAAAAAGATAAATTTACTTTCACCAAAATTTAACATTTTCATGCTATAAAACCATATGAAGAAAACAAAAGAGAATCAGAATGTGAGAAAAAAATTGAAAATTATACAAAAGATTCATACCTATAATCTCTACAGAGCCCTTCTAACTCAGGATTTAAAAGTCAACCAAGCCAAATCAAAAATCAGTACAAGATTTAGATAGGTATTTATTCATGGTAAATTTATGAATGATAAATACAGGAAGACATGCTTAACTTCATTCACAATTAAGGGAATGTGAATCAAAACCACAATTAAATGCCACTTCTCTCCTACTAAATTGCTGTAGCAACAGATTTGCCAAACAAGACTCTCATGTAGTCTTGGTTGAAATTATAAAAAATGGCATGGTGCTTTGGGAAATAGTTTGAGAATTCCTCATATAAACATGAGTTATATGAGCCAGCATTTTCATGCCTAAGTATATGCCTATGAAAAATAATATATTCACACAAAACTAACAGGATGTTTGTAACAACATATTCACAATAATTAAAAGATGTTAATAATTCAACTGTTTATCAGTGAAAAAACAAAATGAAATATTATCTATAGAATAAAATGCAATTCATCCATAGTAAGTAGTGAAGTACTGATACATGCTTCGATATGATTGAATCTTGAAAACATTATGATTATGCTTATCAGAAGGTGGCAGACAGAAAAGGCCACATCTTATATTATTCCATTTATATGAAATGTCAAAAATGGACAAACTCACTGAGAAAGAAACTCTTAGTGGATGTCCAGGGCGGAAGGAAGGGGAGAAAGGGAAGTGACTGATAATGGTCACTGGGATTCATTTTGGAGTGGTAGAAATATAATGGAATTAGTGATGATACTGCACATATCTGTGAATACTCAAAATCCACTGAATTATACACTTTAAGGAGGTGATTCTCATGGTGTATAAATTATGTATTAATGTTTAAGACTCCAATTTTTCTAGTAAGTCTTTCTTGAACTTGCTGATCACAGTGATCTTAAAGTCCATGTTTGAGATTCATTTTTCTATTTTTTTCTAATTGTTCTTTGCAGGTTTATTAGCCTGCCACAACTCTGGCACTATATAAGAATAGGAAAATTAAGTTCTCTATTTTTTGAAGTGTGCCAGTTCTCCCTCAATTTGTATTTATATAATTAATGTGATGAACATAAATGTAAGATGTTATTATTCTTGTTATGTTCTTTCATGTTTTTCAGCACCTAGATTTCACATTAGTCATAGCACAAAGCACTGTTGCAATAAGTGTAAATAAACAGGATATATTTTTAAATCTAAACTATTTACTGACCCTTAGGTACAATATTTTCAAATTTTCTCACTGTTTGTACTTGTGTAAACTGTCCAGAGATTATGAAATAATAACCTATGAGACTGAGCACCAAAGACAATTGCTTTAGAGGAAAGCAGTGATTATAAAGACACATTCCAATACCAAGAAAATAATTAAAATCTATTATCTTTTAGATAGTTGTAAAGTAAGAAAAACTTTGGAAAAAATTAAATATATTTCTAGGGCAATAAGAAACTCCAGCTGAAAACTCCTTTTTTTTAACAGATGTACATATTAAAAAGCAGAGCGATAAAATACCTTGACCCTGTCACAGCTAGTTAGTAAAAGGATAGCATTAGTCCCAGAGATAGTACCCTTCATCTACTCACCCCTGTACAATAAATTCAATTCAACTGAAACTCACCAGGGAGAGAGAAGCCTATTATGAAAAGAGCATTCAAGTCAAGAAAATTCTATTCAAGCTGTAGTTCATACATTATCAACCTTGTGACCTAGAGCAAGTATTTGACTTTTCTAAAGGATACTCATTTTCTTTACATATATATAAAACAAAGGTGATAACAGTATTGTTATGAATAATAAATTACACATTCTAAAAGGCCAAGAACAGTGCCTAACTCATAGAATGTGTGTTAATATTACATTCACCAAAATTAAAGATGATTTGTTTAATACCTTAAATTTGTACAAAATATTACATTTCCTCAGAGTATAATATCCATTCAACATTATTGCATTTACAGAAAATGTTTTCCTCAAATTTATGTTTGTGTAACTTTCTTTAAAGACATGGTTTATAATATTCAATTTGTACTTGAACAAATTAATAAAATTTTAACAATCTTTATAAATTATTGTGTCTTATTCCAGTGAACACCACCAATTTCCACCCTCAAATTGCATCAGCTCAACCAGAAAAGCATTCAACTACACTCTCAAAATATGCAAAAATTACCCCATGAAGCACAAGATGTTCCTAAAGTTCTAAAAGTTAAAAGAGATGGGGGTGGAAAGATTCGGCACTATCCTTTCTATACTTCAAGAATTTAAAATTATTTTAATAATTCCCTCAGAAAGGTTAAACATAAACTCTGTCTCATCCCCCACTTAACACAGAATGAGGATGTGATCTTCAGTTATGTTCTCTCATTGTAACAAAATTTCATTATTATAAAACAGAAGATCTCTAAGGTCCTTTTTAATTTTACAATTATGACCACATACCCCACATAGTTTATTATACTATGACTGACCCTGTACATTGAATTATATCTATTTGTTCACTGTGTTCACACATAGGCATGCATGTATTTTGACATAGGAACTATTGTTTCTTCCCCAAAATCCTATTTCAGGAGATTTGTATTAGTAAACTTATTGATACTCTTAACCTTGTTTCAGGTCCTTCCTATGCATGAAAAGATGACTACAGGGCTGGGGATGTGGCTCAAGTGGTAGTGCACTCGCCTGGCATGCGCGGGGCGCTGGGTTCGATCCTCAGCACCACATAAAAATAAAATAAAGATGTTGTGTCCACCGAAAACTAAAAAATAAATATTAAAAATAAATTCTCTCTCTCTCTCTCTCTCTCTCTCTCTCTCTC
>NW_026000142.1:9259097-9272230 GCF_001458135.2 Marmota marmota marmota
GAGAGAATTTTTTTTTTAATATTTATTTTTCAGTTCTCGGCAGACACAACATCTTTGTATGTGGTGCTGAGGATCGAACCCGGGCCGCACGCATGGCAGGCGAGCGCGCTACCGCTTGAGCCACATCCCCAGCCCCCTATTAATTTTTTTAGTTATAGATTTCAGCTCATGATTTAAACCATTTTCCTACATCAAAAATGGATCAGATTGAACTACAATAGATTTCCCTGGTGATGTGATTTGGATCTCAAATGTCCCCCAAAGGCTCATGTGCTAAAGCCTTGGTCCCCAAGGCAGCAATGCTCGGAGGTGGAGCCTTTGGAAGGTGATTGGATCATAAAGGCACTGACTTTGTGAAAGGAATTAATGCATTTATGGATTAATGGGCCACTGGGAAGTGTTAGAAACTTTAGATAATAGAGCCTTTTTGGAGGAAGTCAATCACTGAGAATGTGCCCTTGAAGGATGTATTTTTTCCCCTGAGCCTCTTCCACTTTGTTTCTGTTTCCTGGATGTCATGAGGTAAGCATTTCCTCTAAAACACTTCCTCCATGATAAATGTCCCTTGCCACAGGCCAAAAGGCAACAGGGTAAAGTTACCCTGAAAATCTCTAAAACCAGAAGCCAAAATAAGTATCTCCTCCTTTTAAGTTGTTTATCTCAAATATTTTATTACAGCAATAGAAATCTGACTTAACACACACACACACACACACACACCAAAAAAAAAAAAAATGGTGCCAAGAGTAAGGTCATTGTTGTGACATGCCTGATGGTGTGGCACAGAAGTTTCAGAAATTGGTCCATGAGAGGAGTTTGGATAGTTTGGGGATGAAGATTAGAGAAACTCTAGAATGCTGTCACTGAAGCTTACTAGGAAATTCTAGTAAGGACTCAGGAGACCAGAAGGCTGATAAGAATACAGAAAGTATAATCTTCTCTAACGCCATCCATTTACCTGCAAATGCCATGATGTTGTTCTCTTTTATTGCTGAGTAATATTCCATTGTGTATAAATGCCACATTTTTTTATCCACTTAACCACTGAAGGACATCTAGTTTGTCACCACAGTTTAGCTATTGTGAATTGTGCTGCTATAAACATTGATGTGGCTGAGTCCCTGTAGTATGCTGTTTTCAGGTCCTTTGGGTATAGTTCGAGAAGAGGAATAGAGTTAGCCAATTCCAAAAACAACAAATGCCAAATGTTTTCTCTGATATAAGGAGGGGTGACTCAAAGCGGGGTAGGGAAAAAGAGCATGGGAGGAATATTATTTCTAGATAGGGGAGAGGGGTAAGAGGGAAAGGGAGGGGGAAGGGGATTGGCAAGGAAGAGGGAATGTGATGGTCATCATTTTACAAAATATATGTATGAAGATTTGAATTTGGTGTCAACATACCTTGTGTATAAACAGAGATGAAAAACTGTGGTATATATGTGTATTAAGAATTGTAATGCAAAAAAAGAGTACATGTATAATGGCATCATTTTGGCATGAACACACTTTATATACACAGTTAAGAAAATTTGTGCTGTAAATGGGTAATAATGAGTTTAAGGCATTCCACTATTGTCATGTAAGAAAGAAAGAGAGAAAGAGAGAGAGGAAGAGAGGAAGAGAGGAAGGAAGGAAGGAAGGAAGGAAGGAAGGAAGGAAGGAAGGAAGGAAGGAAGGAAGGAAGGAAGGGGAGAAGAGAGAGAGTAAAAGATTGTGCTGATGAGGTTTCTTGGGGAACAAAGACTCTACTGAACCAGAGGTCATTAGTATATTCTGGCACAGAACTTGTCTTCATTTTGTCCATGCCCTGAAACTTTGTGTGAGACTGAGCTTAAAGGTTTAGAGGTGATAGACTAATTAATCTGGTGGAGGAAACTTCAAAGCAGCACAGCATTCAGGCTATAGCATGGATATTGCTGGCTTCTTTTCAACAGTTTTACAGTAAGAATTAGAAGCAAAAAGCAGAGCAGGAAAAACTCTTATTATGCATTCACCATGCTAAAGAAATAGGCAATTAAAGTGGTATCATAGGTATCATCAGGTTCAGGATGAGACAGCATTATGGGGCCCTCCAATTGTTTTCATAATATTGTGGAATTGGCTTATAAAATTTCAGGTTAATTCTCTGTATTATTATCAGAGAAGATGAATAGAGACTTGGTTATCAACAGGCTGGATAAGTCATATGGAACGTAACTCACCCAGCCTTATCAGCCAATGTTGTCAACTAGAACATATTTAAAGGGAGGGATTGTAAAGAGCAGTTATATATCCTCTATGCCACCTTATCCTAAAAAGAAGGCCTTTAGGGGAGAGGGTTTTTTTCCTCCTTTTGTTAGTATACCAGTGGCTCATAACCCACTGTTCTTTTCCTTTGAATTCTTTAAGTAGGTACTTGTTGAATAACTAAAAGAACACCTTAAAATGTGTCCCTATGCCTCTCCCAAAGGTGTCCTCTTAAATGTTAGCAGCTGACCCATCTTTTCTACACACTTTTATTGCACCCACACTTAAAACTTGGAAGGCCATGAAATCCAACTCCTGGAATCAAGCAAGTCTCCTGACAGGAAGTGGTATCTTCCTCATAATCCCAGAAAACCACACAGGGACCAACAATAAATTCCATAACAATGAGAATATTTAAAAATCATTCCTCAGTTGATAAGGGATTCCTACCACACTGCTTACTCATCTCTGCTGATTTCCACTTGAAGGTGATTTCTCTTCTGCATACTCTAAAATCTAAAAGAACTATTCTCTTTTTTAAATCTTTTCAACAAATTCCTTCTAACTAAACAGGTTTTAACATACTAAGAAGCCCCCATGCAAGGTCTCATATATATGAATCTTATGTACTCATTTATGTAAGAAGCCCTATGGGATAATTTTGTATTATTTTTTATATAGACTTTTCCAAAACAAGAAAGAAAGAAAGAAAGAAAGAAAGAAAGAAAGAAAGAAAGAAAGAAAGAAAGAAAGAAAGAAAGAAAGAAAGAAAGAGAGAAAAGAAAAGAAAAGAAAAGAAAAGAAAAGAAGGAAGGAAGGAAGGAAGGAAGGAAGGAAGGAAGGAAGGAAGGAAGAAAAGTTATGTTTAATGAAAGAAAGAAAGAAAACAGTTATGTTTAATGAACCAGTAGATTAGTATAACATAATTGTTCAAATATAGTTTTATGTAAAATATGGGAATATGAGAGAAAGGATACATAAAAACTGATAGCAGAGAATTAGAAACATCAGATAGATAAATTATGATAAATAAATATGATTACTACTTGCCTTTGATTATAAGAATTTTAAATTTAGAAATGGCCTCTTTCTTTTCCCCAGGTGGCTAACAGAATTTAAATCAGGATTAGGAGAAAGTTGACTCACCAGTTTGCTGTTCCAAGACTTCACCAGACATGGAGGAAGGATCTAAATATTACGTCCTCGCTTACCTGGAATAAAATATTTCTTTCTACCTTTTAAACACTGGGCATTATAATAACTGCATTAAAGAATGAGGACCAACTGTCTTATATTATAAAATTATACACTAAGAATTCTGAGCATATGAAATTAAAGTAGAATATGAAGTTCTTTGCCCCATCTAAAATTCAGAAAGAACATTATAAATCTATTTCCAAGATTCAAACTATTATAATCACTACCGCATGTATGATCTGTTGTCCACCACTGCAAACTCCAAAAAAGAAGCCAAAATACACAGTCATTTTTTTAAGTTATTTTTTGTTTTGCTTCATCTGTTTAGGTGTCACTCATTCACCCTCTACTGAAACTTGAGGAGTTTAGAAGCCAGGTAGGTGAATTTACTTTACACAGTGTCCCCATGAGCTTTTGTCTAAATTATCTGGCTATACAAAAGATCAGCTTGAAACTTATTGCTCACCTCTTATCTATTCAATGGTTTGATGGAACAGCAAGGAATATCGTTAAAGACAATGAGGCATCAACTCCTTTAATTATTCTCTTAAGAATCTGCCATTTCAGACCATCTATTTCAGATTTGGAATCCTGACATTTTAACCTCTTCTTGATTAAAGGTTTCTATCTCCATCTCAAAGAATGCTTACTTACATGTGGTTTCTCACAAATGCCTTAACCTTTCTGCATCTCAGTTTCATCCCTTATAAAATAGAGATAATTATAGTGGGTTCTATTTGCCCAGCATGGGGCAGACATGCTCCATGTGTGGATTTCCTGTAAAGTCTTGTATGAAGTTCTAAGAACAAAGACAAAACTGAAAATAGAACGGAGGCTAAAAGCAAGGCAGGGCTCCAGGTAGAGCAAAATTAAGTTTTGGCAGTATAGAGTCCTTTAGTATCATCCTGCCTTTTACACATTTAATTCATGTACAAAAAAAAAAAAAAAACAGCTAGAAGAATCATATGCAACATGTAAAACTTCATAACTAGTATGAATTGAAACTCGTAAGTTTCATCACACGTGTAATGCAATATTTTTCTTTTATAATTTTTTTCTAGTTATAAAAACATGAAGTTAAAAACTAATGTCAGTTTACCATTTTAAATGGTTTTCCTGTGGATGAGGAACACTGATGCTATAAGAAGTGAGTTATTACCTTAAAATAGCCTGTCCTGGCAAAAGGATTTATACTAATTTTTCAGTAATTTAAACTTTGAATGTCATTTATGCTTCAGTTTTTTTCTAATTATGCAACTTTTATTTTGTTTGTAAAAGTACTTGTGTTTAATTTTCTCCATCAGTCATTAGTGATTAAAGATATCAGTCCATATGATAAAAATATTGTGGAAATGTTTCTCACATAGTATAGATTATAAATAGTAAATTACAATAACTTTGAACACATCCTTGAAGCAATATTTTTTCTGGGATAGAACTATACAAAGCTGTTACTAGGAACCTGCTATTAAAATGTGTTCCATAATCAAATATTAAGCCATTACTATTGATAAACACTTAGAAACTATTTTATAACTTCAGATTTTTTTGATGACAAAATTTATTACTTAGCAAAATGTTAGGAAACTTAGGGCTTCCCTTTCATAACTTATCTTAAATTCAATAGAAAGGCTTATAAATTTAAAAATATGCATAAACAAATTAAAATATCTTCATATGATAATGTCTCCTTGCTTTACATAAAACAGCAGAACCAAGGTATGGCAGGAAATACTGATTATACGTCCACAGAGTGTGACATTGTTTTGCTTCCATAAATGAATGATTTCTTTCCTCTTCAACTTCCTTCACATAAAATAAATGAGAATGCTTCATTGATTAAATAATCATTTATTTATCTATTATTTTTATTAAGTTTATAAAATCAGATTCTTACAAATTTTTTGACAAGAAACTATTTGAACTAAATAAGTCTGATAATGTGAAGTAATATTATTCTAAAGTTTAAGAATAATAGAATTCTAACATCTTAAATTTCCTTCTAAATTAATCATATGTGATGTGAGATATTTAAATTACTATATTGTTATATATTTTTACTGTATCTTCTAGGACAATGGATAAAACCATCTATACTAAATTTTATGATTTAGTCTGGAATATTCCTCAAAGGCTCACAGATGTATTAACCCATTGAGGGATTCATGGCTGATGGCATTATTGGGAAGTGGTACAAATTGTAGGCAGTGGAAACTAGTTGTAGGAAGTGGGTTCTGTATCTTGTCCTAGTCCCTCCCTCTCTCCTTCCTGGCTGCCATGAGCTGAGCAGCTACCCTCTGCAGTGCTTTTCTGCTGAGATATTTTTCCTCATGCAGGCACCAGAATGATAACTATGGACTGAAATCTTAGAAACAATGAACCAAAATAAATCTTTCCTTCTTTAAGTTTTTCTTCTAATGTATTTTGTCACTAGAATGAAAAGCTGACTAAAACAACTGGTCTAGGTTGAGGAAAAAACACTATTTTCAGATTTTATTAAGAGCATGTATTTATTCTGGTTTCATTATTCTTTCTTGGCTTGTCAATCTTTATCCTCATTTCTTTCCTACATTAATACTAATAGCAATACAGCAATATCATTAGGATCCACATGTATAAAGACATCACATAATGAGTAAAGTAGCTAATCATCCCTATATACTCCTTCACCAAAGTATAAAGGGATATCAGAATCCCTAGTTAACTCTCACATTAGAATAACCAATCAAATGGGAACAATGAGTCTGTTGCAAGGACATCCCCCAAGTATATCCTCTGGTGTGGCCAATGTGTTCATGGCCAAGCACACTAGTCACTACTTTTTTCCTGAGGTGGAGAAAAGAGAAACAGATTTACATGCACATAAAATTAAATAGCAATACTAATATAGTGTAGCTTTAAAAAGAGATTATTTACTTGAAGCTAAGATCTATAACTATTCTTGAAAATATTAGTATCAAATACTTTTAGAATTATTTAAGCTAAGTGAAGAATAATATAGCAGCTAATGATCTAACTTCTCCAATAGGAATGGTGGGCCCACATCTTGGAATTATTTTGCAATGTATAGACTAAAAGCCATCAAAAACAAGGCTACCCTTATATTTTACAAAACAATTGATTTAACATAACATAGCTCAAAATACTTAGCAATATTTACACTTACACATTTATTTGTTTACAATGACTTATGAAAATTGGCTGTGTTTCTGACATTAAAATAATGATTCTGACCTGTGATCAATACAATTGTCCCTCAGTATCCTAGGGAGTCAGTTTCAGGATCCTTATGGACACCAAATTCATGGATGCTTAAGTCTCTTAAGTAAAATGATATAACAGTTTAATGTAACATATGCCTAGTCTTTTTTATACTACAAATCATCTCTAAATTACTTATAATATCTAATATTATGTAAATGTCATATAAATAATTGTTAAACTATATTTTTAGGGGAAAACGGCAAGAAAAAAGTTTGTACATTAAATATGGGTCCCATTTTTTCCCAAATATTTTTGGTCTGTGGTTGATTGAATCTGAGGATGCAGTACTCATGAATAAGAAGGCCCAACTATCCAACTATACATGAGCTGTTTTAGGATCCAATGGTAGCTTTGGCCTGATTTGAAAACACCTCATGTCATTTACCCTTAATATCAAGAACTTAGATGAATGATTAAAATTCAAGGTCGAATCTCTGGGTGGAAATGTAAGAGCCAGAATGGCAAAGAGGTTTCATTCTTATACCAAGTAAATCTGACAGATAGAGGGTCCCTGGAGCACTGTTGAGAAAAATTATAAGTTGGAGTCCATCTCAGTAGGAAAAAATGTTATAATGGAATCCTGCATAAGATGAAGAGGCAAGGAGTGAGATCTACATAGATGATAGTTACAGTGGATTTAACTAGTATTCATCTAGCATCCACTCTCTGCACTCAGTACATAAACCAGCAAGGGATACACAGACTACTCATGACTCCAAAGAAGGCAGCAGCTGAGGAAGAGAGCAGAAGCAAACAAATCATATGTATTACATGATAAAAGTGACATATGAAGCATATAGCAAAATGCTAATTGGAGGTTAGAGAAAAAGATCATCTTTTTTAAAGAATTTTTATAATTCATCAAGGAGCAGTTTTACAAATACTGTTTTGAGGTAAAGAGTAAATCCTATACCATTGCCTGAACACCTGAAAAACTGGAAAGTTTACCAAACTAATTCAAATTTTATAGCCTAAATTTTGACAGTGAATATAGCTCAGTGTGATTAAATCTTGCTCTAATTTCTGTTTACCTATTCAATAACATTCTACATTTGAATATTATTTTTTGTTTTCTTTTTGTTTTTAATTCTCCAACCAGAATGCAGCATGTTCTCTCTTATACCAATTTCAAAATGCTAAACTTTCAGCAGAAGACTAAGGGTTAAAATTTAATTGATATTTTGTGGGGCTGGGGTTGTGGCTTAGAGGTGGAGTGCTCGCCTGCCATGCGTGTGGCACTGGGTTCAATCCTCAGCACCACATAAAAATAAAATAAAGATATTGTGTCCACCTATAACTAAAAAGTAAATATTTTTAGAATTTTTTAATTGATATTTTGAATTTATCGTGCAACTACTCACTCAAAATCTTGGGCCTATTTCAAGAGTAACTTGTCCCATATAAGTCATAATACAGTTTGTAAATTGCCCAACTTTGCTCTTCAACTTCCTTAGTCCAAAATAAAAAAAAAATATGTAAGTGGGTCAGTTCTAAAATTAATTTAGCCTAACTTTGCCTGAAATCACTAAAAATATTACTATCACGAGGGTTAAAATTTTTCCACCAAGCACATAGTAGCGATCCCTTGAGAACAGCTGCCCAGATGCTCTGATCCTGCTTATCCTGCTGTGTTGGCTTTGGCTGATGTGCAAATGAAAGTAGGCTCATAAAATCAGGGACAGTTAAGTAACAATCACAAGTAACTTGAGCACTAATAATTTACCAAATATTCACTCAATCTTTTAATAATTCAAAAAGCAAAGCATTGTTATAAAACTTGTTTTGGATAAAACATACAACAGAAACTTCAACGTTTCAAAGTCTGTCCCATTTATTATCATATTATATTATGTTCTACAAATATTACTCTATTTAGCATCTATTTATCATTTATTAAACACCTGCTATGTGTCAGTCATCATACTAGAGAATATTTATGCAATAATGAGAGTCCTGTCTTCATGAATAATGGAGACCCTTATTGGTTAAATTGTATCTTGTCCAAAATTATCCTGTTGAAGTGATACTGTTTGGAGATAGAATGTTGAAGCAAGGCAATTGGGGTTAAATTAGGTTATAAAAGTGAGTCATGACTCCAAAAGGACTCATGTCCTACTTAAAAAAAAAAATGAATGAGACCACAGTAGTTTATATGCCCACAGAGAAAGAGCTATGTGAGGACACAATGAGAAGGGACCATCCACAAGACGAGAGGCTTCACCATAAACCACCCCTGCCAGCACCTTGATCTTAGACTTCCAGACTCCAAAACCATAAGAAAATTAATTTATGTTATTTATGTCACCCAGGTTATGGAATTCTGTTATGACAACCTAAAAAGACTAATACAGAGACAGACATACCCCTTTCAAAAAACAATATGAAAAAAAAACAATAAAGGCACCAATTAAATATTTGAGAATAACAAATATCAATTTACTTCAATAAAAATGTAATGATACAAATTTAATTCCTAGAAGATGTCCAATTTCTTTATTTTCATCTATAATCAATCTGGTCTTCTTCAAAAGATTCAACCTGCAGTTTATGGGGAGAAGTCCTAATTGTCCAATCTGGTTTGAAACTTATTCCAATATGACAATAGAAATAGTATATTTGAGTAACATTCAGTAACTCCAGGAAACTTTTCAGTCTCTCAGATGTCTTACTCTTCTGTGTCACTACCCCCTAACTCCTCTCCAATATGGCATCTGTAGCAACAAGAGGTTTCTGTAGTGGGGTCAGAGGGATCCTCCAGTGTGCTGGTGAGGTTTCTTGATTGGCTGACTTCTGGAAACTATGTGGTCCTCTGGCACTGAAATCTGAGCAAGAAAACCGTGAACCATTTTTTGGTTTCTACAATGTGCCAGTGTTGCTTCCCTAATGGGTTCAGCTTCACTTTTGCTCAGATTGTTGCTATAAAACATTAAGCTGAGTACCAGCCTAGGTGGTCCACCACAGAAGCACACCATATTGCCTAGTGTTGGCCAGTCTCCAATCAGACTCTAGGCTACCCAGAGGCCTATAATATACAGGAAAGGGGAAGAATGAATAAAATAAAATGTCAGACTATGCCTTCCAAATTACTCTGTTATGGCTGAGTCTTTGCCAGGATGGTACAAGGAAAAGCATGAAAAAGCCCCTACCCAAAGTCCCAATGGAAATAGGACACAGAGTAAAACCTTACTCTACATCTAGTGATATCTTTACTAATGGAAAGGGTATATCTGTTCATTGCCTTCTCCCTCCTCTTTTTTCTTGCCACACATTTCTCCCAGACAAGAAAGAGGCAGGCTTTTCCTCCATGTTACTCCTGTCTAGAATTCTTATGTAAAACTCTGCTCCCAAGACTATACTAATGATGGCTAAAATGGGATTTGCAAAGTCTGACTCACAATCATTGAAACCCAGACTATTACCTTATTCAAAGTCTGTTCTTGAATACTAATTATTAATTCAGTCTTTTTCTTTTCATTAATTTTGGAAGAAGTCCTAATCTACATTGAAGCAGAAGGATCTCTTTAATGGGATATAGTTCAGAAAGACAAATGAGAAAGCTGCATTCATAATGTTCAAAATATAAATTCTTTAGTTTTCTGAATAGGTAGATGTCACTGATTAATTCTGATTAAAAAATTATTGTTAGAAAAGGTAATATTTGATATGACTAGGAAAAACAGGAATTATTCACTAAGATATTTTTAGGAGTCAATCAATTTTAAAATGCACAACCAGGGATTCCTTTCTAACATGGCACATTTTTATATCACCAGAATATAAACATATACAACAAGGAAATTTGAGAATTATTAATACCAAATAAGTATAAAAATATCAAGATGCATTCCTTATTTTACACATGTTATTTTAAAAGTACAAATTACATGCTAGGAACTCTGTCAACTATTACCAAAAAAAAATGAAATTGAAAAAAAATAGGAAATTAATTCACATGGTAATGTATTATGAATAAATATAAATATTTTCTTTGTTTATCTGGTCAACAAAATGCTAAATTTACCATTTATAGATATTACCTTTTGCCATTAAAACACATTCCTGCTATTAAGTAACACACAAGCATGCAATTGAAAACGTTTACCTTGCAGTTGGTCACAGACATTGTGGAAGAAAAAGAAAAGTTGAAATCATCAAGCAGTGCTAAAATCAATTTTCCAAATTATGCAAGTTATGCATTTCATAGCAAAATCAGGACTAATTCTTATACTAGTGTCCCATCCATCTAGCTATACAGAGTTCTAATGGTAGCATAGCTAGCACCTTGCTTGCATACTATGAGAGGAAAGATGTCAAAAGATTATAACCAATTAAACCAATTACACATAGGAAAGTTTACTGAAAGACTGTACTCAGGATAGTATATACTTCTACAGAAAAGTTTATTATTTAAATTAAGCTCACAAAGATACTAAGACTTTTAATTGCCCATCCATAGTTTTTTTTTTTTAATTTTATGAAAGTACTTACATACTCATTATTTTTAAATTTCTTACCACTCTGGAGTTCACAAAATACAATTCTTAAAAGATAATATAAAGAAGAATCATTCTGTATTTGTACAGCAAGAAGTCACCTTTAATCATGTTATTAACTTTTTGTAAAATTCATTTCTGTGAATTCATGAATGAAATTGAGAAAAGTAGGAAACTAATTCATATGGTCATTGTATTATGAATAAATACAAAGTACTGTCTTTGATTATCTGGTCAACAAAATGCTAAATTTACCATCTATAGATATTACCTTTTTCCATTAAAACTGTATTTTTAATATTTATTGGTACATTATAATTATACATAATAATGGGATTCATTATGCCATCTTCATATATACATGACATAATTTGATCAGTCTCATTTCTCAATACTTTCTTTTGCATGCATTCCAACCCCCATCTACTTGATCTATTCTACTTCTTTTATTGTTATTAGTGAATTATAATCAGATTTATATGTGTTATTCATTGTGGCATATTCATATGTAGATATAGTATAATATGGTAGATTTAATTCCACTGTACTTCACCATGTCCTCCCATCCTCCATCCCTCTTAATTCCCATCCTTAACTTTATTGGTCTTCCTTCTATTTACATGAAATCCCCCCATGCCATTTTTAAATATTCTCTCTCCTCCCTCTCCCTCTTTCTCGCCCTCTCTTTTCCTCATATAAGACCATGTAAGAGAAAACATTCCACCCTTAACTTTCTAAATTTGGCTTATTTAACTTAGTATGATGCTCTTCAATTCCATCCATTTACCCACAAATGACATAATTTCATTCTATTATGGCTGAGTAAAACTCTATTGTGTATGTATGTCTTATTTTCATAACTTAGCTTTTGTGAATTGGGATGGTATAAATATTGGTATGCATGTATCACTATAGTATGCTGATTGTAGATCTTTTTGACAAATAGCAAGGAATAGGATTGCTGATTTATATGGTTGTTCCATTCACAGTTTTTTGAGGAATCTCCAAACTGCTTTCCAAAGTGATTGCACTAGTTTTCTTTCCCACCAACAATATATAAGTGTACCTTTTTACCCATATCCTTGCCGGCAACCATTATTTGTATTCTTGATGATTTCCATTCTAATTAGAGTGAGATTAAATTTTAGTGAAATTTTGATTTCCAATTCCCTGATTTCTAAGGATGTTGAATGTTTTTTTGTTTTTTTTTTCAAACATTTGTTGGACACTTGTATTTCTTCTTTACAGAAATGTCTATTTAGAACTGTTGACTATTTACTGATTGGCTTATTGGGTTTTCTTGTTTTGTTCTTTTGGTGTTGAATTTTTGAGATCTTCACACTCCAGATATGAATCCTCTCTCAGAAGAGTAGCTGCCAAAGATTTTCTCACATTCTGTAGGCTCTCTATTCATTCTCTTGTCTCCTTTTGCTATGCAGAACTTTTTAATTTTGATGCCACTCCACTTACTGATTCACGGTTTTATTTCTTGAATTTTAGGAATCTTATTAAAGAAGTCAATGCATGCACCAATATATTGGAGTGCTAACCCTATGTTTTCTTTTAGTGGTTCAGTTTCTAGTCTGATTCCTGGGTCTTTAAACCACTTTGAGTTGATTTTTGTGCAGGGTGAGAGTTCATGGCAACCAGAAAGCAAAGAGAGCTCCTCTCACCAAAGGACAAAATATAAATATCAAAGGCACACCCCAAGGGACCTACTTTCTCCAGCTATACTCTACCAGCCTACATTTATCACCCAATTCATCTATTCAAGTGGATTAATTCCCTGATTAGATTATAGCTCTTGTAATTTAAAGCATTTCATCTCTGAACATTTCTGCATTGTCTTACACATGAGTTTTGGAAGGGACCTCAATCATAACACACAGACACACACACACACATACACACACAAAAAAAATGTGGAATTTTTTTTTTTTTTTTTTTTTTTTTT
>NW_026000142.1:9272594-9287195 GCF_001458135.2 Marmota marmota marmota
GTGGGATTTTTTTTTTTTTTTTTTTTTTTTGGTACCAGGGATTGAACTCAGGAGCACTTGACCACTGAACCATATCCCCAGACCTATTTTGTATTTTATTTAGAGACAGGGTCTCACTGAGTTGCTTAGCACCTTGCTTTTGCTGAAGCTGGCTTTGAACTTGTGATCTTCCTCCCTCAGCCTCCTGAGCCAGGGGAATTATAGGTGTGTACCACCATGCCTGGCAGAAAAATTCTTAATGAAAATTAATGGGACTCTCTTTCTCCTCTGAGGTGGTCAAAGCTCTTAACAAATGCGGATGTATACAGACTACACCATACTATCCTTATTTATGTTTTTTCTTGGGCCATGTACTCCTTAGAGTAAGGTTTGGGGATTTTTAAACCACCTTTGTGTTACTCACCAATCTGCCAGCTGGAGTGGCCTGGAATCAAAATTGGTTATGATAACTATCTGCTTCCCTTCTCACCAGTATAAGATAGGACAGATTGAGAAGTAATGACAATGGGAGTTTTGTCCAAACAGATGAGATCAATGCACTCTCAGGGTGGTATTTGAAAGAACAAACAAGGCTAGTCCTTGGAGAAAATGCCCATTTATTGAGGAACAGCTCTGCATATTTATAGAGCGGGGGATGGTTTGACAGTTATGACAGTTTAACAGTTTAATGGTTTGAGAGTTGGCATGGGGTGCTTTCTGATTGGTGAGTAAGGATCATGATTGGTGGGTAAGGATCATGTGAGCCAGTAGGGCTAGTCTGATTGGTGGGTAAGGATCATGTGAGCCAGCAGGGCTCACCATCGGATGGCTCTTCTTGGGGGATGGGGAAGTTAGTCTTTGGAGCTGGGGCGACTCCCAACAGTACTGTTGCAGAATTTTAAATGGAAACTTCCAGCAACTTTACATCTGGCATTTGGCTCTGATCCAAACTTCAGTACTTTATTAAGTACTATCTGCTCCAGACAGATTAGAAAACACACCCCAGGGCTGGACAGATGCCAGTCTCTGCTGGGTGTCTGGATCTCAGGGATTTCCCATGAACTCTACTCACAGGGTATGATAAATAACCCTTCACAGGTCTCACATACTCCACCACCTACAAATGTAGTCTTCTCAGGATCAGATCCTGAGTGTAATCTAACCCAATCGTCCAGGTTCTGGAGTATCTCAATTGGTCACAGGAGCCACCAGACCCAACGAAAAAGCAGGTCATAATTCTGCCATATTACCAAACTCAATGACCCTAGGAACAGTCATTTCTGTGCCAGTGTCTGTTTTATCCTACCAGGCCCCATGGCAGGTACTTGCTAGGAGTTAGACACTGCTCTCTATGATCTCGGATAAACCTGCAATAAGGCCACTTCAAGGTGGCTCCCTTAACTCTCTACTTGACAGCCAAGAGAAATGGAACACTTTCCAAATACCAGCTCACTGTTCTCTCTGGTTCATTAAGATGAGAGTACCTCTCTGTTCCAATAGTTCCCTGATGCCAATTTGTTTGCTGCATTTCTTTCTCTTTTCCTTCCTGTCCCACTGTTATGGTTTGGATGTGAGGTGTCCCCCAAAAGTTCATGTATGAGACAATACAAAGTTCAGAGGAGAAAAGACTGGGGTGCGAGAGCCTTAACCCAATCATTGAATCAATCCCCTGAAGGGATTAATTATTAAATTAATAATTTCTAGGTGGTAACTGAAGACAGCTGGGGTGTGGCTATAGGAGGTGGGGTATTGGGGATATGGCTTTGCAGTACATAATTGTATCTGGCAAGTGGAGACCTCTCTCTCTGTTTTCTGCTCATCATGTGAGCTAGTTCCCTCTGCCACACCCTTCTGCCATGATATTCAGCCTCGGCTTTAGCCCCAAGGAATGGAGCCTATGGTCTAAGGATTGAAGACTCTGAAACCGTGAGCCCCCAAATAAACTTTTCCTCCTCTACAGTTGTTCTGGTCAGATCCTTTAGTCACAGCAGTGAAAAAGCTGACTAAAAAAGCCACCCCCCTCCCCAATCTGAGTTAAACTGGTGCCACTGGTGTGACCAACCTGTCTCCAAAGTACTCTTTTCTTGTAATATGTTCACAGCACCTGAATTTCTGTGTCCATGATTCTCTCATCATCTGATATTGAATTTCAGTGAATTCCCTCTGTCACCCACCTCACTGAGAAGCCGTACTCCCATTGTTTGAATCCAGAGCCACAGAGCAGCTGGACAATGGACCTTTCCTCTATTCCATCATCTATCCTTCTCCCCATCTATATATGTTTCAAAAGTGAAGATATATGGGCTGTGGTTGTGGCTCAGTCATAGACAGCTTGCCTAGTACGTGTGAGGCATTGGGTTCGATCCTCAGCACCACATAAATAAAATAAAGTTAAAAAAAAAGTGAAAATAGAAACTTCTCCTACCATTGTAGCAAAAAGAACGCATGAGGTTGGATTTCAAAATGTATGTTTTGTTTCGGTTCAGCTCTTCTAATTTTATGAAGAAATTACTTATTGTCTTTGTAACTTATTATATATACTGTTCATGCATATATGATATTGTCGATAAAAGTACATTCTCTTAAATTTGTATCCAGCAAAGTCATAATATACTAATGAAAATGGAATCCAGAAATATATATATATATATATATATATATATATATATATATATATTAGACATATGGTGGCTTCAAAATTCCATGAATATGAGGATTAAGGGAAGAAGTCTGTTGAATCCAGGATTGATGTGTTGAATCTACATTTGCAGAGCAAGAATACTACTTCCATTTATATTGTATATTATAGTCAATAAAAATAAAAATATTTTGTAAAATCTTGTTCAGCCTTTACATATTATGAGAAAATATAAATCTTTCACATAAAATATTATTATTATTTTTATTAAGAATAGAGTTTGAAATATTATTGGGAGTTAACACATATTCTCCGTCCTCCAAGCCACTATAGACATAAAATTATATGTGTTGAGCTGCCATTTCTTTTTTACACTAACCATCTCCTAGTTATACATTTGCTTTAATTCTGAAAGGCATTTTAAACTAACTATACCCAAAATTGTATTCATAACTTACTATACTCTCAACAGATATTTTTTCCTTCTAGGTTTGTTAATTTAGTTGATAGCATTACCAGTCAGCCAGCCAGTCAGTGGACTGGGTTCTTTTTTAACACTTTTCTTGTCCTCAATAATTAATTTATTTCATGACCTATGTGGAGGCATCAGCATCCACTCAACCATTCAGGCCAGAAATGTGGGGCCAACTCATGTCCAATATCTCACATATCTAGCTGGAGAAAAAGAAATGGCAGCAATGGAGATAGTGTTTTCTCACCATTGATACAATCATTCAGCAAGGCCTGTGAATGTTACAACCTGAAGATTCTCTGGGGTTTACTGACTCAGGTGGTAGGGGAGTAATTCCAATTAAGCTTTGTGAAAATCCGAATGCTCAGAAGATTCATGAAATGGGGAAGTAATTAGAATGATAGGAATGGGGGCATTTACAGAACAACATAGAAATGGCAGAACTGGGATGCTGCCCAGGGGACCAAAGTAGCAATACAGAGGAACAAAAGGTCCTGGAAATGAATCAAAAGGTAAGAGCACAATCCTGACAGTATAAGACTTATAGAGTCAAGAACAGATGATAATAACCCTAAGCCTATGTGCTACAAGACAAGGACCTTTTCCTCTAAGAAATCAGAAGAATCAAACAAGCATCTGTACATACATAATACATACATACATAAACAAGGAAACACAGCAACACCATACAGAAATATAAATAGCAGAAGCTATCATGTAATAGTCTTCTTCAGCATGAAAGCTGTGAAGCCCAACTTCTTAGGTTCTAATTTAGAAGAAATTAGTTCTAATTAAAGATTATCTTACATAGTGTTTTAATAAGGAATAATAGTAATAATAAAATCTTTCATCTTTGAGTGCTTATATGATACCATACATCTTGAGAAAATAACCCAATCTGAGTCTCATCTAAAAAACACAAGGATAATACCATCTACACAACAGGATTTTGAGCAGATTTAGATGAGATAATTCTAGGAAATCTTAGAACTAAATTTGAGTACATAATAAGTACTCAAAAAAGAAGATTTTTATCTTAACTGTTATTACCATTATTCCATAGTAAAACATCATGTATGATAGTCTTTAACTATAACTAATCTCTTCTAAGATAATAGTTTCCTTTTTTCTCTCATTGCTGTATAGATGACACCAATAACAGCATTTCAAGTAAAAAAAAAAAAAAAACTTGACCGTGTCTTATTTAACATTTTAAAAATCTATTTGGATAGCTTCACTTTAGTAGCATTTTATAGATTTGACAAATCTGAAACGTAACACATGATACTTTCTTAGATATTTTATATACCAATATTATTAACAAATAATTAAAAACCTTGGGTAAAGAGTTGGAAGACATTGTCCCTCTCATTCAAATAAATATATTTATTATCGACTATTCTGTAACTTCCTCAAGAACTTAAAACACTTTTTTTTTGGTCTATTGTGAGGCTGAGCATCTCATCAGATTTGAAATTCATGTGTTAGTGTAGGAAAGGGGGAAAAAGACTCTCTCATTTTCTCAACCAAGAGTGTTGCCAAGGAAAACACTTTTGTGTCCTTGAACAAGTCCTCCCACCTAGAGGACTTGTCCCTGATGCTGGGACTAGAGTAGGTAATTAAAATAGACCAAAATCCCTGTCCTCATGGAGCTTAAATTCTAATGGGAAATAAAGACAAAAAATAACAATGAATAAGCAAAATGCACAGTATGTAAAATATTGATACATGCTACTGAGACAATTCAAAGGGGGAAGGAGGTAAAAAGTGTGTGGTTTCCTTGGCAACACTCCAGGCTGAGAAAATAAGAGAGCCTTACCATGGAGGCTCAAGCGTAGCCTTCCTTAGAAAAACAGGCAAGCAACCAATTATCTAGGAGAAATTATTTGAGAGTTTTAAAAGGAAAAAATTACCATCCTTCCAAGAGATGTATACCCAAATAGGCATCAGACATAACCCAGTGTTCTTAAGATTAACAAGTAGACTGGAAATGATAAAAAGTATGAGAATAAATTATAAATTTAATCCTCCTGAAAGGAAATAGATTGTTCTCATTTAACAAAGTTAAGCAGAGATCTGGGACAGGTGAGGTGGTAGCGCACTAGAACTATGTTGTTCCCACCCTGAAGAGGGTTAAGGGGCAAAACCAGTGTCTTGAGCAGGCCCCTCTCCCAACACACAGCAGCTGTATGGAAGGAGTGATGGCCATCATGGGAAGATGTATGCGACTGCTGGTGCATTATATGGACCCAATTAATATGTGCTAATTGAATAATTCGTTTATTAATATGCTTTTTGTCATCTCAAATGGTTAGCCTCGTTCAATAGGGATTTTCATGCTCATAAACCACTACCAGGGAATTTTATCCAGGAATGCTTAAATGCTTCCTAGCTCACATCCCAATTTATTAAAAATCATTTGTCCTGTGTTCCATTCCCTCACAGTTTTTTGTTTGGTTTGGTTTGGTTTTTATTTTTTATTTTTTTGTTTTCTTTTGTTTTGCTTTGTTTTTTTTAACTAGGAATTGAACTGGGGGGAGGAGGGACAGGTACTTTACCACTGAGTACATCCCTTTTTTTATGTTTTATTTTGAGACAGGGCCTCACTAAGTTGCTGAGGCTGGCATCGAACTTACCATCCTCATGCCTAAGCATGTGCCACCATGCCTGGCTTGATTTGGTTTTTAGAATACTGGAAATATTCTGAAAATAATAACTGCATAAATGTAAATGGTTAAATTTAATTTACACTGTGATCTACATTCTATTTTCCATTGTGAGGGCCCTCAGTGACTCATCTCAAAAGAATGAATAATGTGAAAATTTCAGGAAATGTGACACTACTTTGGAGAAAAACTTGAGGGCAAGAAAGTGCTAAGCATGCAGTGTAAAAAAATTACATTGCCTTCTATATCTCTGTTCAATCCTGAGTCTTACAATATAATCACCTTGGCTTAAAGCTGACTTGTAAAAATGAAGATTAGTAAATTCAATAGCCATTTACTAAAATGGGCAATTCATTTAGGAAATACTTTTTAGCACAGATGTGAGCTTTTTTTTTTTTTTAGCCAAGATATTTTTACTCAACTACAAACCAATTTTCTTTTGTTTAGCCCACAAGAAAGAGACAGTACTAGTTCTTGTTATCCATCTTTCTCACAATAATATTGTGAAGGTTTAATAAAGGACAACACAAAACTTTTGCAAACATAAATTGCAAACGAAATAATGATGACTTTATTCTTAAGTGCTTCCTTGTCACCTTGATACCTCTTGCTTGTCATTCACTAATTAAATGTCAGTTCCAAATAGCTACCCAGTTAAAAGTGTTATTTGACACAATCTAAAATAGAATCTAAGTACAACCAATTGAGTTTGGGTACTGATACTATGTGTCCTCCCATCTCTCACCTTCAGTCCAGCCTCCCTAGTCTTTCCCTCCCCTCAACCACACACCAGACAGTTCTCACCTCATTTCTCACTATCCCATAGGTAACTGAAGCTCACCATGCTCCATCTGTGCTTATTTCATATCACTAGTGGTTCCAGGCTCACTGTCCACTGCTATGCCCTATCATCTACAGATTCCATGCTAGGTTTATTTTTTCATTTTAAAAATTTTAATGTTGGGAATATTGTCATAGGAAACAGTGTTAAATGAATTTATTGTGAGAAAGGGACATGATGAGGAAACAGAGGTAAATGTTGGTAATAAGGGTCAGATATACTCAAAGTATACTATTAATGGTCGTAAAAGCATCAAGTTGGTGATTTTGTCAATGTAAAAACAGTTATTTGCAGAATAAAATTGTTCTTCATAATGGGTATTTCATGGCATTTGCTTCTATTTTTTCCTCTGGACACCTTATATGCTACTGAAACCACAGGCAGTATTTTGAGAAGAATAATTGTCTCTTGAAGATCATTCCATAAAATACAAGGCAGAAAATACAGCATAACAATTGACACTTCAATGTTACTCTCTACGACACTACTATATGGCAGAAACCTAAGTTACAGAGATGTCAGGTGATCTGCCTGTTCACAAAAAGACTCAGTAATACTGAGTACTGAAATACAAGTATTTATAATGGATACCCAGTGAGCCTTCTATTCTGCTATATCTATACAGAAATCTGTACTTTTTCTGATCTGTGTGCCAGTAAGAAAAAAAAATTGTATTTATTTTGTATTAGAAAGTTGAAATTAATACCCCCTATTTGGATGAATATTCATTTGACATATGTAGTATAAAAGGCATAGTATAAGTCATTTGCACTCAGATAAATTCCCATTGCAATAAATATCTCCTAACCAAGCTATTTCCTTGATACATAAAACTGACACTTTGATATGATTATATTCAATTTGCACAATATGTGAGCACTTTCTATGGTGCAACTTTCTGCCACAGAGAACAAGTATGCATGTACATTGAAAATATCAAATATGGGAACAAAAAAACATGAACTACAGCTCTTTTATTCTTATGTCCTAAAAATCACATGTCAACTTATCTTTGTTTTTTCTCAGTAGTTCCCCTTCAGATCTGTCAAACAGCTCAAGGAAACCCATATAAATATCCAACTTTTAATCAAAATAATTTCACAAAGAATTTTGAGAGCTGTATTAATATAAAGTAGAGAACTAATTTTTATGCCCCTCTACCCATGTTGTTTTCAAAATATTTTTTACATTCCAACGAGCTGTATGCCAGCTGTATTTGTCTTTTGAATACTGCACAAGGCATATTCTACTTAACAATTCCAAGGGACTGGAATTCCAAAATCTTTGCTGTACACAGACAGCAACCACATATACTTTTAACAAACATGAGACTCTAAAAACAGTGGTGAATGTTTGAGTGTTGTGCTTTCTATTTTTAAGGCATCTTGCCAATTTGCCCCCAAAGGTTGTTTTTCATCTCCTATTAGGGTATTTCAGGAATGTTGTTCCACACCCATTATCCACAATCCATCCCTAAAAGCATTGCCATTAACTTTGAGCATTACATCTTCCACATTGTCTCCATGATCTTTTTGGTCCATGAAATCCTGGGGTCTACCTATTGCTAAGAAGGCTAAGGGCTAAATACTTCTTTTATAGCTCCCACATAAGAAGACGGAGGGAAGGACCTAAATTTGGACAAACCAAAAACATTTAATCTTGGGCAAAGAAAGGAGTAATTGGAATTTCATTCCTTCCAAAGTATTTCCAACCTGTCTTTTCTTTTTCTTTTTTTCTTAAGTGAGGTACAGTTTACAAGGTTAACATAAAATTAACTGTTAAACATTTCAAACTACACAACTTGTTGGCATTTAGTACATTAGCACTGTTGTACAGTCATTCTCCTTCCTCCCCAGCCCCTGGCAGCCACTAGTCTGCCTTCTGTCTCTATGGATTGATATTCTGTGGATTTTTCACATAAACAGAATCACATAATATGCAGCCTTTTGCGCCTGGCTTCTTACACTTAGCATAATGGGTTTTTTTTTTTTTTTGACGTTCATTCCTCTTGAAGCATCTATCAATACTAACCAGTCTATTCTTGTCTCCAGAGCTCTTCTCCCTGTCCTTCTTTTGTCCTTTGGCCCTGCCCTAGCTTCTGCACCCCACAAACCTAGTTCTGCAATCATTCTATCCATTCTGTTAGTGCCCTCCGTTTTGCAATATTTTGTCTTTCTCTTTCTTATAGTTGGAGTCATTGGTTTTTCTTTCTTATAATTGGTAATGAACTGACTCACCTCCTTACTAGTCACATTTACTATCAGTTTCTATCTAGACACAAAAAGTCAGAAAGGTTTTTTTTTTTTTTTAAATCAACTTTCTTGAGTGTCAAACAAAAATATGAATAAGATAGGCATCTGTTCAACTTCGTTTTATTTCAGTACCAAAGCTGGTGGCACTTGTTTTTATTCGGAGGCACTTCAAGCATAAGGAGAAACAGATATCAGTATTCTCCTGACTTTCCTCGATCCTTTTGCCAACTTAGCCAAAAGTCAATTCACTAGCTCTTAGCTCAAGAAAAGAATAGATTATTGTCAGAAGCTGAGATCCAGAGGCTCTCCTTTCTTAGAAGGCCAGTCAGCGCCTCTAGCAGGGAAATTTTGATTGGTTGTTCCCTGCCTCTGGTGCCCTTTCAGCTGGTACACTTTTCATAGTACACACAACCATACTCTGCACTGTATAAAATTCCCTCTACCAGGACATAAGAGATTGGATATCATGAATACTCTGCTACTTCTCTGCCTGCATGTTCTTCTAATAAAATCTATTTCACACTTGCACCATCTGGTGCTAGGGTTATATGTGAGATTTGCATAACAAAGTCAATGTAATGAACAGTGTTCCAGATTTCAAAAAATTAACAAAATTAAGTCCTTAGTCTAAAAGAGCGCAAAGCTAAGAGAGAAAGCAGCAGAGACAAATTACTCTAAGATAAATAATGATGTTCAAATCATGCTATCTACAATCAGAAAACATCCATAGTTTGCTTAAACACTTCCTTTGAAGAAATAATTTTACTCTAACTTGTTGTATGTACTGACACTGTTGAACCCCCTTCCTCTCTATAATGTATCCATGCTTATCCTTATTCTTCCTTTTAGAACTAGGAAGAGTAAAGATATTCTTCCAGTTGACTACCTTTCAAATATCTGAAGATAGTTAGCATACTGACATACACTCTTATACAATCTAATACCCTCAGAACTTCAATCATTGTGTAGCTACAAAGGGCTGTGGAACCAGAAGAAGAGATCACTTTCAGGAAGTAAATGAGCTATGTTTATGGAAATCAGCAGTCATCTTCGAGTTGAACAGCAGGTCTATAAATGAAGGTAAAAGAGGGTACAGGAGGTGGAGTGAGCAAAGAAAACAGAGTACATATAGGGAAAAATGAAGAGTAAATCCTAAAGATGTAAATGTTCAGCATGGGTATTTGAGAAAGGATAGTAAGACCATGTAGGTTAAAGGTATAAACTAAGTTTTGTTGTGTAGATAATTAGAAACCTTGAAACACTTTTGAGCAGAAGAATGACATAATAAAAGATATGTTAGGAATATTGCATATGTGTGAAATGGAACCTAGAGAGAGAGGAGAATAATTAAGGGGTTATTATGGAAATATAAATGGAATGTAATAAAATGTCTAAAATAGAAAAATAGTGGGAGGTATGATAAGAATAGATCAAATAGAAGATTTGGTGTGAAAATAGAATCACCATTCATATTTCTTCTATATGTATTTATTTTCTTTATTTTAATATTAAGAAATCACTGCATAAAATGGGTAGATTTTATACTTCTACAAAGATAGTATAGTAAGGTAGAAAGTTAACTCTAACTTCAGGGTTAGAGTTAAAATCTTATATCTACTGATTCTTAACTGTGTGCTAAACACAGTTTAGTTACTACCATGTTAGAAACTAATGAGAATCTCATTAGTTTCTAACATGGTAGTAATAAAGAAAGCATGGTGGAATTTAATAAAGTGATTTTTAGTAGGATCATAGTTCTCATCATCTTTGTTTCACT
The DNA here is from genome assembly GCF_001458135.2 of Marmota marmota marmota. Lineage (NCBI taxonomy): Eukaryota > Metazoa > Chordata > Mammalia > Rodentia > Sciuridae > Marmota > Marmota marmota. Next base: position 9,283,220 of record NW_026000142.1, read on the forward strand.
TGTAAAACCTTTTATGGAACTGCTGTTATGTACTAGGAAATATCATTGGTGGTTTCTATGATTGCTACAGTTTGAATTTTAAATGTGCCCCCAAAGCCCCATGTTTTTGAGATTTGGTCCTCTGGGAAGGACTCCTGAGAGATGGTGGACCACTAGGAAATGGGCCTCCTGGAAGGTTTTTAGGTCACTGGGTGAATGTTTTGAAGGTGATTGTGAAACCCTAGTTGTTCTCTCTTTCTTTCTTTTGCTTCATATTCATGAGGTGAGAGGATTTGCTTCACTGAATGTTCCAGCCATGATGTGCTGCCACCATGATGGCTTTTCTTATGTATGGAAAATAAATATCTATTGTTTTTCTAGGTATAGAATGCAAAAGGGGGAACAATGGTTTTCAATGGTACTGCATGTCAGTGAAGTATCTAATCCTTTCATGAGGTTGTCTTACTATAATCCTTTTGGTGTTTCCTGAGATTTTAATGGAGAATTCCAAACTATTGTTTCCAAGATTATAAAAATATGGAAGGTAAATGTATTGGACTGTTCATCTTGATACTTTCTATATAGTACTGTCTTTAGTTTTCTTTCAATATCAGCAGTTCTATCCTAATTATTTAGTACATTGACTTAATAGCAGTATGAAAAAGGAATGATATACTAGTAATACAGATTCCTAGTGTTCAGCATTGTTTACAAGTTTCAATCAGTAAATTCATAGAAAAAATTGTCTTGTGCTTTTCAAACTCAGGATACGCAAGTAATTGATGTCTATTATGACTGATGATACACATGTAAATATTCAAAAGGAAGCTTATTAAAACTATTATTGGTCATGAAAAAGAAAAATTGCAAATGGTTCCTAGAGTCTCCTGTATTTAGCACTACTTCTGAATTTTTTGCAAAGCAACATTTTTGAATGGTATAATGACAAAATCTCTTTAGGAAAACCATCTTTAAATTCAAAACTATTATTCTTATGTCACTTAGTAGTATGATAACTCACATTTCATTGGAATACATTGAGGACAATTTAGAGGACATCTGTATTTTGATATATTTCTTAGATGACTCTCAAAACCCTCATGTGTTGAAGACTTGGCCCTAATGCAGTAATGTCCAGAGATATGTCTTTGGGGAATGACTAGATCATAAGGGTTCTGACTTCATCAGTGAATTAATACATTGATAGCCAAATAGACGACAGGGAAGTAGTGGAAACTATAGGCAGGTAGGGAATAAGTGGAGGAAGTAAATACTGACGGAATACTTACGGTGACTTTTTCTTGCCCCTAGTGTGTGTGTGTGTGTGTGTGTGTGTTCTCTCTCTCTCTCTCTCTCTCTCTCTCTCTCTCTCTCTCTTTCTCTTTCTCTCTGCTTTCCATCTGCCATGAATGAAGCAGCTTTCCTCTATCACACTCTTTCACTATGATGTTCTTTCTGGTCTTCAGGCCAAAAGCAATGGAGTACACTGACATGAACTGAAACCTCTGAAACCATGAACCACAATAAATCTTTCCTCCTTTATGCTGTTCTTGCCATGTATTTTAGTCACAGAAAAAAAAAAAACTAACAAAATCAACTTAATCAGTGCTTCTTCTGCATGGGAAGAAGTGAAGATAGAAAAAAGAATAACTGGAGTATGCATCCATCCAACATCCATGCTTTCCATTATGGGGATTATCCGTATTCTAAGATTTACTTTACCAAGTTAATCCCTATTTCTGGAACTTACATGGAAAATAATTACTTTTAATAATGTATTAAGAATAGAAGACACAGAGACAGACACACACAGGTACAGTCTTCTCATTCTTGACCAAGAATATACACTGGAGAAAAGATATCCACTTTAACAAAGGGTGCTAGGAAAACTGGATATCCTGCCTACGTGTCCATCAACAGATGACTACAAACTAGATTCCTGTCTCTCATCATGTAAAATGACAACTCAAAATGGATCAAAGACCTATGTGTCTGACAAGAAACTTTGCAACTGCTAGAAGAAAAAAAAAGGGAAACACTTCAGTATGTAAGCACAGGCAATAACTTCTTGAATAGGACTCTTATAGTTCAGAAAATAATATCTATAATCTATAAATGGAAAAAAGCTTCTACAAGCAATGGAAACAACTAACAGCACAAAGAGACAGCCAACAAAACAAGAGAAACTCTTTGGTAGCTAAGCTTCTGAGAATTAATATCCAGAATATATAAAGAACTAAACAAATTCAATACCAAAAAAAATCAAATAATCCATTCAATAATTCAGCAAATGAACTGAACAGACACTTCTCAAAAAAAGCCCAAAATGTACGAGAATTATGAGAAAAATATTCAACATTTTTAGCCATCAGGGAAATGTGAATCAAACCTGGAGATTCCATCTAACTCTAGTCAGAATAGCAATCATCAAGAATAAAAGTAACAGTGTTGACCAGGATGTAGGAGAAAGAAACTCTTACATACTGTTGGTGGAAATGTAAATTAGTACAGCCACTATGGAAATTAGTATGGAGGTTCCTCAAAAAACTAATAGGACTGCCATATGACCCAGCAATATCACTCCTTGTTATTTACCCAAAAGAATTAAAATCAGCATACGTTAGAGACCCATGCATACTCATATTTATTACAGCACAATTCACAATTGGCAAGTGATAGAATCAGCCTAGGTGTCCATCAACAGATGACTCTATTAAAAAAAAGTGATGTAAATATATATACCAAATAAAGTTTTATTCAGTCATAAAGAAGAAGGAAATTATGTTATTTGTATTAAAATGTATGGAACTAAAGAGCATCATGTTAGCAAAATAATACAAACTCAGAAAGTCAAAGGTTATATGTTTTCTCTGAAGTGCAGAAGCTGGAGATGAAAAGAAGAGGACAAAAGAGATCCATTGAAAATAGAAGACCAAGAGACCAACAGGGTAGAGGAACAGGAGGAGGGAAAATGGAAAGTAAGAGAGGTATTGGGGAGTGAAATTGATCAAATTATGTTATATGTATTGCTGAGAGCCATAGCCAAAATAACTAAGGAACAAGCCAGACATATAATAAAACAATGTCAAAATTGTGTGACATTTTTACCACAAGTTAATCTTGGAGTCAATCCTAGAGGACTGATACCTAACCATATTTGGCAGATGGACGTCACACACTTGCCAGAATTTGGAAAATTAAAATATTTGCATGTTACAGTTGATACTTCTTCCAGATTTTTGATGGGCTCCCTTCATGCTGGAGAAAAAACTAAAGATGTTATAGCTCATTGCTTACAAAATTTTGCCACTGTGGGTGTTCCAAAACAGTTAAAAACAGATATGGCTATACCTCTACCTCTTTTAAACAATTTGGCTCATCATTTGGCATTACTCATATAACAGGAATCCCATACAATCCACAGGGACAAGGCATAGTTGAAAGAGCTCATCAAACTATGAAAATGTACTTATTAAAGCAAAAAGAGGAAATTGGAAAGGGGTATATATCCCCCAAAGATAAACTTAAAATAACGCTTTTTACTCTAAACTTTTTAAATTTGGATTCATCAGGACTTAGTGCTGCAGAAAGGCATATGTACCCAAAAAAAAATGTACATAAGCCTAAGGTACTTTGGAAAGATATTATAACAGGACAATGGAAAGGTCCTGACCCAGTGATTGTCTGGAGTCGGGGTTCTGTTTGTGTGTTTCCACAGGGAGAACAGCAGCCAATTTGGATTCCAGAGAGACTAATCAAAGCAATTTCTACAGACCAAAAAGAAGATAATTTGACTCAAATCCATAACAGCTGATATCCAGAGCTCCAGCTTGGCTATTCTTACATCTGCGAAACTGATTAACCAGGATGCTTTTTTCAATATCTATTTTATTATTGCCTTTTCCCACATCATAAAGTTCTATTTTATTTTTTGAGCTCATACAAACCTAGGTTAATGTTTTTCTGATCAGTTTTATTTTTTGACTGTGGAGTTTTT
>NW_026000142.1:9288796-9338729 GCF_001458135.2 Marmota marmota marmota
AGGTTAAAAAAAAAAAAAAAAAAAAAAAGTGGTCTTGCCACTCCAGCAAGTTGGGCCAGGCATCTTCTCAGATCGTCACCCAGATGAAATACCTGTCACTAAGGCAAGGACATGTGGCTGAGGTCTGGTGTGTTCTAATGAACTGATATTGCAAAATGCCCTTTTCATTTCTTTAGCCATGCAAATGTCAACACTACGTACATACAAAAAAAATAACACCGTACACGTTAAAATAAACTACATTTCTACAGATTTTATAAGACATATTCCCTTCAAAAAATGATAGTCTATAGGGTCTTGTAAAATTGAATACCAGGAAAATTGTAGTATAGAGTTTTTTAAAAATATTTATTTAGGTATTGATATTTATTCCAATCCAATTTAGTTCATCTTTAAGTCTTCTTTATAATCCAAGCATTTATCATCCCAAATCTGGACTTGGTATTCATATTCCATCAAAATAATGAACTACAAGGAACCACAATGAGAAATTCCTATTTACATTTCAGTAGATTAAAAAGTCAACAATTATTGAGAACTGAAACAAGTAACAGGAGAATAGATAGGCAAAAGGAAATAAAGAAACTAATAAAAAATGTAACTCTTCAATTTATAATTTACAATCTAGTTAGGGAGATGAATCCACATAGGATACTTTTGCATATCTAAAAAAAATACAATCAACATTATCAGCTGTAAAAATTAACATTCTAAACTGAGCACATAGATTCTATGTGTTCATAGAAGAGGCTAAGTAGAAGGAAAAAATCATCACAGTAGTTAATCATCATGTTTTCTGTAAAGATAAATGTGGCAAATTAGCAAGGAAACTCAAGATTTGTAAAAGGAACGCTTTCTGGATAATACACTAATGTGAAAGAGCAGGAAGTATGGACTAGTTGAAAATGGCAGAAATACATAAGATATCATCAAAATAAATGAAAATCTGAGTCATATTGTTGTCAGTGAAAAACAGAAAATTTTTAAAAATTTACAAATGAGAGTATAATATGGACATTATATAAAATGCATGTAACATAGTAATTTGTTATCATTAACATTACATACTGGCCTACTTATTCGCTATTTTACACAAACACAAAAAGAAATAACTAAACTGTTTCACATTTAATATTATTACTTAAACTTTCCTATTGTGATTTCAAGATCTCACAAAGTAAAAGCAATGAGAAGCCCATTTAACACCACAGGCTATTAGGATATCATTTAAAGGATTAAAAATATACTTAAATTTGTATGAATAGTATTTATAATGGCATCTGAAGTTAAATGTGATTTTTATTAGACCTTTTTATGTATATGTATATTTATACATAGTAACTGGGTTCATCCTGACAAAGACAAACATCCATACATGCCTGGAATTCAATTTCAGTTCATGATCCCTCCAGCTTTCTCTCCCTTTTTTCCTCCTGTCTTCTCTTCCCTCCGCTATTCTCTTCCCTCTACTCTCCTAAACTTCCTTTTCCTCATCTGTGTTTTTATATTTGATTGGTTTTATTTACTTATACATAAAGGTGAAATTATATATAATTATAGCACGGAGAATTTCACCTTTGGGCATAAACCTGGGGGGGAGTGGGATAGCCGGGTCAAATGGCGGTTCCATTCCAGGTTTTCAAAGGAATCGCCATACTGCTTTCCAGATTGGCTGCACAAATTTTCAGTTCCATAAGCAATGTATGAGTGTGCCTTTCCCCCCACATCCTCGCCAATACTTATTGTTTGTATTCTTGATAGCTGCCATTCTGACTGGACTGAGATGAAATCTTAGAGTAGCTTCGATTTGCATTTCTCTAATTGCTAGAGATGATGAACATTTTTCACATGTTTATTGATTGACTGTATAACCTCTTCTGAGAAGTCTGTTCAGTTCCTTGGCCCATTTATTGATTGGGTTGTTTTTTCAGTGTTAAGGGTTTTGGAGTGCTTTATATATTCTAGAGATTAGTGCTCTATCTGATGTGCTTGTGGTAAGGATTTGCTCCCAAGATGTAGGCTCTCTGTTCACCTCATTGATTGCTTCTTTTGCTGAGAATCTTTTTAGTTTGAATCCATTCCACTTATTGATTCTTGGTTTTTTTTTTAATTCTTTTTTTTAAAGAGAGAGAGAGAGAGAGAGACAGAGAATTTTAATATTTATTTTTTTAGTTATCGGCGGACACAACATCTTTGTCTGTATGTGGTGCTGAGGATTGAACCCGGGCCACAAGCATGCCAGGGGAACGCGCTACCGCTTGAGCCACATCCCCAGCCCTTGATTCTTGGTTTTAATTCTTGTGCTCTAAGAGTCTTATTAAGGAAGTTTGGGCCTAATCTGACATGATGGAGATTTGTGCCTAATTTTTCTTCCATTAGGCTCAAGGTCTCTGGTTTAATTTCTATTCTTTACCTATTGAGTAGCTAACAAAGATTTTCTCCTGTTCTATAAGTTCTCTATTCATGCTTTTATCATTTATGTTGCTGTGCAGAAGCTGTTTAATTTAATGGCATCTCACATATTGATTCTTGCTTTTATTTCTTGCTCATTGAGATCTTATTAAGGAAGTTGGTGCCAGAACCAATACGATGGAGTATTGATCCCATCTTTTCTTCTAGCAGTTGCAAGATTTCTCATCTAATTTCTAAGTCTTTGATCCATTCTAATTTGACTTCTGTACAGGGTGAGAAATAGGAATCTAGTTTAATTTAGCTACCCAGCTTTCCTAGTACCATTTGTTAAAAAGGTTTTCTCTTCTCCATAATAGAATTTTGGTACTTTTCTCAAGTATCTGATGGCTGTAAATACATGGGTTTGTCTCTGTGTCTAGTATTCTGTTCCATGGTCTTCGTGTGTATTTTGATGCCAGTACCATGTTGTTTTTGTTATGGCACCTCTGTAGCATAATTTCAGATTAGGTATTATAGTGTATTCTGTATTACTTCTCTAGTTCAGTATTGCTTTTGACTATTCTGGTCTCTTATCCTTCCAAAAGAATTTAAGTATTGTTTTTTTTTTTCCAATACTGTGAAGAATGTCATTGGGATTTTTATGGTTATTGTACTGAATCTATATGATACTCTTGGTAATATGGCCATGTTGACAATATTAATACTGCTTATCCGAGAACATAGGAGGTGTTTCCCTCTTCTTGGGTCATCTGCAATTTCTTTCTTCAGTGTTCTATAAATTAACACGAACCTGCATGACTGTTGAACCATTTCCCAGACGGGATGATGAGTTGGATTAGAAATATAAGAAATAAGGGAAATAAAGGCAAATAAGCAGAAATAGATGTAGGGAGGCCCAGTGGGTAAGCCAGCCCTGATGGGGTCTGATCTCTAACAATGAGTGAGGCTCTGCATGTTTATTTTATTTATAGGTTTTAAACATCAAAGGGATTCACTGAGAAAAGCCTTCTTCAAGGTAAACAGGACTAAGTTTATGAGCAAAACAGCATAGTTGAAGCTTATCAGTTCAGGCCCATCTTTTCTACCTCCCAGCAGCTGGGATTTGAATTCAAGGCTTTTGAACTAGTAAATTCCATGACAAGCATGGAATTCTCCCTATCAACAGAAGTCACTTGCAAATAGGCATTTCCCTCAGCACTTTTCCCACGGAAAGATTCCCAGAAGCAGCTCCTCACTGTCCAGGGTTACATAGTTCAAAGCAATGATTTATTCGTTGCTCCCAACAATAAATTACGTTGTAGAGAACTTTTGCCTCTTTGGTTACATTAAGTCCCAAGTTTTTTATGTTGTTGTTTTTGTTTTTGTTCTGTGTTTTGTTTGAGTTTGCTGTGAACTGGATGGTTTTCTTGATTTCTTTCTCATTCAGCTGAAGCACTGCTGAAGTATAGGAATGTTACTGATTTGGGGTGTTGGTCTTGTATCCTGCTTTGTTGCTGAACTCATTTTTAAGTTCTAGAAGTCTACTAGTGGAGTTTTTCGCGTCTTCTATATACATGATCATGTCATCAGCAAACAAAAATAGTTTGACTCCTTCTTTTCCTATTTGTATCCCTTCTCTTGCCTGATTTCCTTCTCTTGCCTGATTGCTCTGGCTAATGTTTTGAAGATATATTGAATAGGCAGGGTGAGGGCAGAGACTCTTGTCTTATTCTGATTTTAGAGGAAATGCTTTTAGTTTTTTTCCATTCAGTATGATGTTGGCTTTGGGGATGTCATAAATGGCCTTTAAGATATTGAGGTAAGTTCCTTCCACCAGTAGCTTCTCCCCAGCATTTTTAACATGAACGGTGATGGAGTTTATCAAAGGACTTTCTGGATCTACTGAGATGATTCTGTGATTCTTGTCCTCGATTCTGTTTAAGTGGTGAATTACAGTTGTTGATTTGCATACATTAAACCAATCTTGTATCCCTGGAATGAAATGATTTGATCATGGCATATTATCTTCTTGAAATGTTTTTGAATACAGTTTGCTAATATTTTACTAAGAATTTTCTCATCTTTATTCTTCAGGGATATTGGTCCATAATTTTCTTCCTTTGATGCATCTTTATCTTGTTCTTGATTGTTACCGCTGTTGGCCGGTGACGAGTCCTTGCTTCCCCAATGTTGAAGAATAACACCAGAAAAGCACGCCGAGGCAAGGTCAGAGTAGAAATTAGAAGTTTATTAAAGAACAGCAGAAAAGACTTCTCCCGGAGGAAGAAGGGGACCCAAGAGGTGGAATCCGTGGAAGTGCAGTTGTCTCCCCTTTTTATAGTTTTGGTGATGGAATGTAAAGGGGAAGGGTTAGGACACAGGTGGGCCAAACAAGTAATCTGGGCAGGAATTAATTATCACTTTTTTGGGATGGGCTTATCACTTCTCTGGGATGGGCTATCTCCAAATCTGTTGGGGGCTGTTTCCTGGGTTCCATTAACATTTCTTTGGGGTGGACTTTGGCCTAGGGCCTTTCTGGGACTTCATTAACATTCCATGAGTTGTCCTGCATTTCTCGGAATCATTGTCAGCATGGCCTCCATTTTAGATTTCACTCGCTATTAGACCCGATTTACCTAACTACACTGACTACCTAACTTTAAATCTGGCTTAAGTATCGGGGTTGTACTGGCTTCGTAGAAAGTATTTGACAGTGTTTCCTCCCTTTCAATTTCATGGAATAATTTGAGAATGACTGGTGTTAGTTCTTCTTTAAAAGTCTGGTAGAACTCAGCTGAGAATTCTTCTGGGCCTGGGCTTTTCTTTGTTGTAAGGCTTTTAATTGCTGCTTCAAATTTATTACTTAAAATTGAACTGTTTAGGTTTTCTATATATTTCTGGAGCCAGTCATAGGAGTCTAGAAATTTTCCAATGTATTCTAGATTTCCCAGTTTATCAGAGTACAAATTTTTAAATTAGTTTCTGATGATTCTATGGATTTCAGAAGGTCTATAATGATATTTCCTTTTTCATGTCTAGTTTTATTAATTTGAGTCTTCTCTCTCTTTCCATTAGGTTGGCTAAGGGTTTATCAATCTTATTTATCTTTTGGAAGAACTAAGTCTTTGTGGCATTAAGCCTATTTATTATTTTTTACTCTCAATTTCATTAATTTCAGCTCTGATCTTAATTATTTCAGACATTTTCATATGTTGTATCTCTGTTCTCATTTGTTTGAGAATTTCTCGATTTCTGCTTTTTCCACCTTGATCCATTCTTCATTTAAATTTCCATATGTTTATGTGGTTTCTAGTATTTTTCTTGCTTTTGTTTCTAGTTTCATTTCATTATGATCTGATAGGATGCATACGATTATATAGTTTTTTTGTTATTTTCTAAGATTTACTTCATTACATACAATATGGTCTATTTTAGAATAAGTTTTATTAGCTGCTGAGAAGAATGTAAATTCAGCTGTTTTGGGGTAAAATATTCTATAGATGCCTGTTAGATCTACTTGATTTATAGTTTTATTTAGGTTAGAAATATCTTTATTGAGTGTGTTGAAATCACCCGTATTATTGTGTTGGAGACATATCTAAGATTTAATGGAATGGAGTATTTTATTTTTATGTAATTGGGCATGCTGACATTTGTGGCATGAATTTTTACTATCATATCTTGGATTATACTATCATCATATGTTGGATTGTTCCCATTACCAAGATATAGTGGCCTTCTTTGTCTTTTCTGATTAATTTATGCTTCAAATCTGCTTTGACAGATATGAGAATAGTTACTCCTGCTTATTTTAGGGGTGCATTTGTGTGGAATATAATTTCCATCCTTTTACCTTCAGCCTGTGTGTATCTTTGCCTATAAGATGAATCTATCATCTTATAGGCAAAGATACACACAGGCTGAATTAATTTCCTGTGGAAATTATATTCCACACAAATGTACCCCTAAACAGCATACAGTTGAATTTTATATTTTTATTTGATCTGCTAATTTATGTCTTTTAATTGGGGAATTGAGACCATTAACATTTAATGTTAGCATGGATATGACATTTTGATTATTTGCTATATTTCATACTGTCTTGATTCTTTAGTAGATTAGTCTTCTCTTGATCTTCTATTTGGGAGCATTTGTATTGGTTTTTGAATTCTTCTATGTGTAGTTTACCTGAATATTCTTTGTAGTGCTGGTTTGGTGGTCATAAATTGTTTTAGTTTATTCTTGTCATGGAAAGTTTTCTTCCTTGATTTTGAAACTAACCTTCATCAGTAGTTGTTTTCTTTTAGTGCTTAGAATATCTTATTTCAGGCCCTACTTGATTTTAGGGACGAAATTGAGAAATCAGAAATGAATATTATTGGTTTTCCTCTCAATGTGATCTGATGTTTCCCTCTTGTAGCTTTTAACATTCTTTCATTATTTTCTGCTATGCATTTTGATTATGATGTGTCTTAAAGAACTTCTAATTTGATTTAGTCTATTTAGGGTCCTTAAGCCTCCTGTACAGAATGTGTATCTCATTTCTGATATAAGAAAATTTTTCTGTAACTATCTCACTGAAAATATTCTTTTTGCCTTTAGTCTGTATCTCCAGTTCTCTTCTCAGATTGGGTCTCTTGATAATGTCCCAGAGTTCTGATCATGTTCTATCATTTTTTCACCTGCATAGTCAATTTTACATATACCCTGCATAGTCAATTTTATATACCCTGACTTCAAGTCCTAAAGTTCTGTCTTCAGGGGCTAAAGTTTTATTTTCTATGCAATTTAATCTGTTATTTATAATTTCAAGTGAATTTTTAATTTGATTGATTAGGTTTTTCATTTCTGAGTTCTGCTTTTGTTTTCAATGTTTCTGTTTCTTTATTGAAGTGGTCTTTAATCTCCTTTATCTGCTTTCATAATTTATTTCTTAATTTTTTTAGTCCATTAAACATTTTAATAATCAGTTTTTTATAATATTTCTCTGAGATTTTATTTACTTCACTTCACCCTTCATTGGGTTTGTGAACTTTGGGGGAAGAATTGTTGACATGTTTCCTCATGTTTTCAGAGGTCTTAGACTTATGCATCAATAGAGATGGATCCCCATTTCTCTTCTTCTATGTGTATTCTTTTGTGTGTAATTATCTTATTTGTTCTTATACATCTCTAGTTTTGATATATGAGTAGATGTCAAGGAGTGACCTAAAGTCCCTCTCTGATTGTTCCTCCTTGAGGCCTGGTTTTTGGTTTGAGCTTTTTGATTCCTCAATTCTTGAGTTGAAGTAATGTTAAGGCTCAGAAGGGGCTATACTGTATCAGGGGTGAGATTCACTACTACTTTATTGAGATGTAATTCTCAGCAGCAGGGTTTCTACTCTGTCATCTTAAAGTGTCAATGTCTTTTCAGCCCCTCTTAGAGGGAAGGGGGAGGCAGGAATGGCATTAATGCCATCAACAGATGTACAGCATTAATATAAACATCTGGTTCCCACTTTGACACCTGTAACACTGACTGCCACCTATACAGGAATGGTGGGGTTAGTGAAGCCAGATTTAAAGTTAGGTAGTCAGTGTAGTTAGGTAAATCGGGTCTAATAGCGAGTGAAATCTAAAATGGAGGCCATGCTGACAATGATTCCGAGAAATGCAGGACAACTCATGGAATGTTAATGAAGTCCCAGAAAGGCCCTAGGCCAAAGTCCACCCCAAAGAAATGTTAATGGAACCCAGGAAACAGCCCCCAACAGATTTGGAGATAGCCCATCCCAGAGAAGTGATAAGCCCATCCCAAAAAGTGATAATTAAGTCCTTCCTGCCCTTTTGGCCCACCTGTGTCCTAACCCTTCCCCTTTACATTCCATCACCAAAACTATAAAAAGGGGAGACAACTGCACTTCCACGGATTCCACCTCTTGGGTCCCCTTCTTCCTCTGGGAGAAGTCTTTTCTGCTGTCCTTTAATAAACTTCTAATTTCTACTCTGACCTTGCCTCGGCGTGCTTCTTTGGTGTTATTCTTCAACATTGGGGAAGCAAGGACTCCTCACCGGTCAACAGCGGTAACATTAGCATTTAAGAACAGTACCAAGAATAAAAAACAGAGAACTAGATCAGGCATTCAACAGTTGGTGCTTACTATGTTGTCTACTATATTAATAATCATAACAATTTGAATATAGTAGAAATTACATAATCTATATGATTTCTATTTTAGTAGGATTATAGTTTCTTAAGAGAAAATAGGGTAGGAAGGCAAAAGAAAGTTTGAAGTGTTTGAAAAAGTGAACAGAGGGGAGGCAGGAGATAGAGAAAACAGGTATCAGGTATAATGAGGAGAGAATTAAAAGTTAACTGAAATAAGGAAAAAAGGATAAAGTGGAGGAGAAAACAGAAAATTAATGCTGTTACTGTGGGAAAAGAATAAAGAAACGGAAGGCCGAAAACCTATGTATGAATGAACCAGCAAATATAAGATTAAAATAACTCAAATCCTTGTATAATTGTACTCCAACTAATTCTAATATAGGATAAATATTGAACACGTGCAAGAGAGAGTTATTAATATGTAAGTTATATATATTTTCAGAGCTATCTAAACAGTAAAATCATGCACAACCACACACATGCACACTCACATACAACAAAACAATGCATAATTTTTTTAAAAAAAAGAAAGGGAATACTAATATGATATGGTCAAATGAAGTTTGAAAAAATGGAAAAAAGTTAAAATTTTAAAAAGGGTAAAAAAATAGAAAAAAAAGAAAACAAATCTTAACTAAAAGGATTGTTTCCGCTGTGGTGGTCAACTCTGTTGGCAATAATGAACTTTCAGTCTTTATTTGGGGCTCTGTATTTTTGGCCACTGTCCTTGCGTTTCTTCTAACCCAGAGGTCAGACAGGTGTAGTAGCTCTCAGCTTCCAATCTCCCAATATTAAGCAATTGGGAAAAAAAAAAAAAATTCCCAGAGTCTGCAGCAGCTGGTAAGTCCTTTAAGAATTCCCGCCAGCCCTATCTCTGTTCACTGCAACCATGGGGCACAGCATCCTTCAGCAGCTGGGAATGTTTTCCTCACCTTCTGCACAGGGGTGGCTGAAGGCCTTCCATCCCCACTGAATGCCTTCTATTTGGGGTTTGTTAACAGTGAGATACTTACCCTACCAACTGGGTGTCCATTAAAATCGGCTTTTCCCTGTAAACCACAGGTTTCCCCAGGTCATTTGTTCTGTATTTTAAAACTTCTCTACAGGCCTGCGCTGCTCTCCTCTGCCCAGCCCACTCAGCTCTGCTGGCAGTGGGAGCTAGTGCATCTCCAGGTTATTATTTCTTATGCTCAAGTTACCAACTCTGTAGCTCTGTGAATTTGTTTTTTAACAGTTCAATATTGTGTATCTGAGAGGTTCCTTTTTTACTCACCTCGCGGGGAGGCAGTCTTCCCACTTCATAGGTCTGGTGCTGAGGAACTGCTGGGCCAAGATTCCTCTCTCTACTCTACCATCTTGCCTGCTCCCCCCTCCCCTGCCCACCCTGTGATTTTGACAATAGATGACAATGGCTAAGGAGCAAAACCAAGGGGAGGTTCTGAAGGCTGTAAAACAAGCAAGCAAGTTTTGTGTGAGCGATAGTTTTGGAGCCAAAGCAGCATTTTAATAATAGAAACTTGACTAAGAAGCTGCAAAATGAGTATCAGGCTTGCCTCTAACGCTAAGTTGCAAGGCAGCTTGTCATCTATTAAAGTTTATGAACCTTTTGCAATAATTTCCAATTCCATTCTTTTGAGTCAATAGAGTGAGCGTAATGTAGGAGGATGGGTATTGTCTTCTGAGTTGGAAATTTGGAAATCAATCAACCCGAAAGAGAATTCTGAATATTAAATTATGTTTTTTACTAAATAAGCGTTTTTTGTGTGGTTTTTTTTTTTTTTCCTAAATTGCCCTCTCAGGCATGATCTGAATTGCTTCCTTCACTTTGTTTAGATTAAAAGTATGGTCAAATGAGAGAGGGTATAAATCTGAACTCACCTTTACTGTTTTTGAATATGAAATTCTTTTTAATACAACAGGTTTTTTTTTTTAAGTAAAGGTTTTCTGATCCAGTGTGGGGACTAGTTTCTACCTTTAAAAAATTATTCCCCTTGATAATACTCAGGAAATACTTCAGGGGTTATCAACAGTGGTACTGATCCTATTCAGAAAAACTGAGAATACATATTAATGGCACATTAATTTACTGTTGTGCAAAAGTATCTTAAGAAAACAAACTTCCCCAAATATATATTTTACTGTTAAATTTCAATATTGTAGGTTGGGGTTGTGGCTCAGTGATAGATCGCTGGCCTACCACCTGCAAGGCCCTGGGTTCAATCCTCAGCACTACATAAAAATAAAATAAAGATATTGTGTCCATCTGCAACTAAAAAATAAAATATTTTAAAAATTTCAATATTGTTTCAATAACTCATTTATTTCCTTGTTTCTTTAAAGACATCATAATACTCAGATTGATCTTGAAAGAACTTGATTAATTAACCTTCAAATTCTCAATTTGATACTCTTATGATGAAGATTTCCAAAGATATTTTGAAGAATTGAAAGCAGAATATAAAAAATTGAAATAAATAATTCAAAAGTAAAATATTAGTAAAATACAAATGATACAGAGTATTAATAAAGTCTTATACTTGGCAGTCTTTGTAATTTTAGAACAAAAAAAAATCTGAACCAGGTCTAACAAAATGACTAATAAAGAAGTAATATTTCACAAGAGAAAATTTTATGATATTACAAGAAAAAAATACTGACAATGTAATATAAGCCATATAAGATCCAGAAATTAAAGATGTACTTGAAGATTTTTTTTAAAATATTAGTCACAGTTACAGTGTTAAGACAGAACACTGTAAGTAAGAAATCTCTGGAGATAGAGTCTCATGCTCAGTAAGCAAAGTTTACTGACAGAGAAGGCCTGCCAGGGTGCCCAATCAAGTTGCATAGCAGCCAGAGTCACTTAAGTAGAGGTTTATATATCTTTGACAAGGAACAAGAGAAAACTGGAAATGACTTTCGGTGCAGCAAGCTAGAATTGACCTTGGGTGCAGGTGGCTGGGTAACAACAGATGTTTGTATTTAAGGATGACCTTGGAAGTGAGGAATGGGAACAGGGTATCTTAAGTTTCTTTTTCTTGGCAGTTTATATAAGTTTCAGTTTGGGATTCAGATGTAGTTCCAGAATTAAAATGGAATTACTAATGTCTAGGATACCCCATTATACAGAATTGCACTAAGCAAAGGAGAATGTAAAACCATGTAATGTACTCTCTAGTTTTAACCTGTTGGAATACTAATAATAGAAAAATCACAATAAAAAATTCAGAGGAGTGACTTTAGCAAGAATGTGCAACAGGTGGTCTCCTGCTTATATCCCTTCACAGCAGCAACAGGAGTCATTCACAGACAAAAGTACCTTTGTATGAGTTTTATGCAGAGCTCAGGATCAAGAAGAGACATTTTAAAAGTATAGGCCCATGGCCAGGTGGCAGACTTGCCAATTGCAGTCCTGGCCACAGACCTGGAAACAACCACCTTTCCATGTAAACTCACATACAACTTTGTTTGGCTTTGGTCCTCCCACTGGCACTATCTGCATAGTGACCTGGGAGGAATCCCACCCACTTGGACCTTGGGTGATAGACCCACTGACCTTGATCCTAAATGTGGACCTTGAAGTGGCTCATAATCTGAATCTAGTACCTATCATAGTCTGGGATTAGTTCTGCCTCTCCTAGGAACAACCACAAGATACATATATTCATGTCCCCAGAGAAGCCTTGAAGACTTCCATCCCACAAAAGATTCTGAAATGGGCCTTTACCTTGACTCCAGACCCTCTCAGCTTCTGCACTGTTCTCCGATTCCAGAAATTTGTAAGAAGACATGCCCATCCATGCCCGTACAAGCAGTCCTGCCAACCTCAGTCTCACTAAGGATCTTGATGTAGTTCTCTAAACCATCTCTAACCCCTCTCAGCAGTAGTTCATAAGTGGTCCTGTGAGCTCAGAAATACACTAGGAAATATACCATACATACTTCCAGGACAAGCCAGCAGGCCTCATTCTTATCTGTTGCCCCTGAAGCCACCCTGTGATCAGGTTCCAGCTCCATACAGGAGTGGGTGGTTTATGACCAATCACCTGTCCAGAGACCTACCTATTGATGAAGCTATAGTCACACCCAATAGGAGCTGCAGCTATCCAGGCAACTGGACAAAGGCCCATCATCTATAAACACAACTGAACCCTGAAGCAGACCCTTGTTTCAGAGCCACCTCTACTAACAGAAGTCCTGGAGGCAATACAATCCACCCAAGGACCAAACAGGATCAACACGCATGTAAGTCACTGGTAATAAGTCCACAATCACAGGCCCAAATGCTGACCCAGCCGCCACATGATATGGCTCCTACTCCACTCAACTGAGACCCAGAAGGAATTCCCATCAGACAGGTAACCCAACAGGCTGTCTTAACCTACCAAAATCAAGTCTATAAAGACAGGAGAGGTGTTTGGTCTTTTAAGTATACACTGCTATAATTTTAATATATTCTCCTAAAATACATATGTTAAAATATAACTCTCAAACTGATGGTATTAAAAGATGCTGGTGGATCTTTGGGAAGGGGTTATATTATGAAGACAGAGCTCTCAAAAATGAAATTGTTGCCTTTACAAGAGTCCCTAGAGAGCTCATTGCCCCATCTACTGTGTTAAAACATGGTGAGAGAGCACTATGAGAGATAATGGATGGGCCCTTACAAGAAACCAAAGTTGCTGGTGCCTTGATACTGAACTTTCTAGCCTCCCAAACTGTGGGAAATACATTTCTGTTGTTTATAAGCTACATATTAGTATTTTGTTATAGCAGCCTAAATAGACTAAGACCAATACCCATACGTACTTGTATAGATCATGAAGAATCAGGAAAATATGACACCAATAAAAGAGATTAATAAAACTCCAGTAAATGACCCTAAAAAAATGAAGAATTGACTGGCAAATAATTGACTGGAAAATAATTCAAAATAATTGTCTTAAGGAAACTTAATTATATGTAAGAGAAACATGAAAACAAGTAAATGAGATCAATCAACAATGCATGAACAAAATTAGAAGTTTGATAAAGGAAGGGAAATGATAAAAAGAAATCAAACAGAAGTCCTGGGGATGAAGAATAAAATGGCAGAGATAAAAAAAAGTTCAATAAAGAGCTTTAACGGTGGAGTCAATCATGCAGAAGAAAGAATCAGTGAACTCAAAGACAGGTAATTCGAATTGGTCAATTAAACAGGATGAAAAAAGAGTGAAGAACATAAACAGGACATATGGGACACAATCAAACAAATTAATATATAAATTATGGGAATTCCAGATAATCGGGGAGAGAGTAAGAGGTAGAAAGTTTATTTAAGGAAATAATGGCTAAACTTTCCAATCCAGTGAATGATGTGATCTTCCACATTAATGAAGGTCAAAGATCCCCAAGAAAGATAAACCCACAGAAGATAATTCCCAAATGAATTTTAATTGTCAAAATCAAAGATAAAATACTAAATGCAACAAGAGAAAAGAAATTTGTCACATACAAGGGAGCTTCTACATGGCTGTCAGTGGACTTAGCAGCAGAAACTTCACAAGCAAAGAAAGCATTGAATGATATATTCAAAGGGATGAAAGAATAAAGAAAAAAACAGCTCACCAAGAACTATATCCAGTAATACTGTTCACAAAAATAGAGATAGAGATAATCCCAGAAAAATAAATGCTGAGTAATTTATCACCACAAGATGTACCTTACAAGAAACAATAATGAGAATTTTCCAAGTTCACAAGAATGCTATGTAGTGAAATGAAAATATATAAAGTATAAAACTCATTGGTGAAGATAGATATATAATAAAAAATAGGCTATTTCAATACTGCACTGGGAATGTATAAATAACTTTTAATTCTAGTATCAAAGTTAAACAATAAACAATAAAATAACTACAAATATAATAAATAATAAAATAACTACAGCTACAATAATTTAAAATAAATACAAAATATAAAAAGATGTAAAATGTGACATCCAGGCATAAAATGAGGAGAAGAAAAAGTAAACATATAGAAGCAATAGAAAATATTAACATACCTAAAACAAGTTAAGAAGATTGAATCAGTAATCAAAAACCTCACAACAAAGAAACCCTTATGATTATATGGCTTCACTGGCGAATTCTATCAAATATGTCTACAACTAATGCCAAGCCCTGCTCAAATTGTTCCCCCAAAAAATTGAGGAGGAGGAAACACTTCCAAACCAATTTTACTAAGCGAGAATTACCCTGATATGAGATCCAGACAATGATAATAAAAGAAAATTACAGATCAATATTCCTGATTAATATGTATGCAAAAAATCCTCAACAAAATACAGTTGATCTTGATATCTACAGATTATGTTTTCATAGATTCAACCAAGAATAGAAAACAGGAAAAAATTGCATCTGTACTAAATATGTACAGACATTTTTTTCTTGCTGTTATGCCCTCCCCCCCAAAAAAATATAGTATAGCAACTACTTATATTGCATATCTACTGTATTAGTATGATAAGTAATCCAGTGATGATTGAAATCCAGGCATATATGGTCAAATAATGTTCAGCAAGTTTGCCAAGAATACACAATGTGAAAAAAGGAAATGTAATCAATTCAGGCCAATAAATCAAAGGGCTGGGAAAACAGATATTAAAATGCAAAAAAAAGAAAACAAAGTTGGACTTTATTTTACAACCTATGTGAAAATGAACTGGAAGTGGATTACATACCTAAATGTTGGACCTGAAACCCTAAAACTCCTAAAATAATATAGAAAAAAGACCTTTGACATTGGTCTTGACAATGATATTTTTGAATATGAACACAAAATAGATAAATAGGACTACCTCAAAATTAAAAGCTTCTGCATGGCCAAAGGAACAATTGGCAAAATTAAAAGAAACTACAGAAGGGCAGAGTGGTTGAATATATTTGCAAAGCTATAACTGATTGGGATTGATATCCAAAGTATACAATTAGCTCATTCAACTCAACAACAAAGAAATAAAAATAAAATAAATCAAATTAAAAAGCAGGCAAAGGACCTGAATAGACATTTATCCAAAGTAAACATGCAAGTGG
Organism: Marmota marmota marmota; assembly: GCF_001458135.2. Classification (NCBI taxonomy): domain Eukaryota; kingdom Metazoa; phylum Chordata; class Mammalia; order Rodentia; family Sciuridae; genus Marmota; species Marmota marmota. Next base: position 9,304,408 of record NW_026000142.1, read on the forward strand.
CCAATAGGTATATGAAAAGAGCTCCACAAAATTAATCATCAAGGAAATGAAAATCAAAGTCGCAATAAAATGTCACCTCCCACTCGTTAGGATGAGTATTTTCAAAAAGCAAAAGATAAAAATTCATGAGGATGCAGAGAGAAGGGTCCCTTGTATCCTTTTGGTGGGAATGTAGGAAAATGGTGTGTTGGTTCCTCAAAACTTAAAAACAGAATTAGTACAAGATCCAGGTATTCCAAATCTGGATATCCAAAAACAGAGAAATCAATATGTCAAGGAGATACCTGCACACCCATGTAGATTTCAGTGTTATTCATGGTAGACAAGACATGAATACAACTTAGTGTCCACCAACAGATTATGGATGAAGAAAATTTAGTGTGTGTGTGTGTGTGTGTGTGTGTGTGTGTAGTGTGTGTGTCTAGTGCGTGTTTATGTGGTGGAATCTTACCATAAAAATTGATGGAAACTTTGTTGTTTGTGACAATGTGGATAAAGCAATAGGACATTATACTTAATGAAATAAGGTAATGCAGAAAGACAAATATTGTATAACCTCACTTACGTTTCAGATTGTAAAAGGCAAACTAGTAGAGCAGTAGCTGCCAGTATCTGGGAGTTGGGGGCAAAGGATCAAGGGGCACAGACTTTCAGTTACAAAATGGATAAGTACGGGGATCTAATGTATCATGGTGACAGTAGTAATAATGCTGTGTCACATGCTTGAAATTTGCTGAGAGAGAAGATCTCCAGTATTCTCTTCACAAAATAATAGTAATAGTGTGAGCTGATGGCTGTATTAATTAACTTGATCGCGGCAATCATTTCACAATGTGTACATGTATCAAATCATCACATTGTACACTTCACATGTACATAATTTTGTCAGTTAAAACTCAGTAAAGCTAGAAAAAATAGAGATTAATAGATAAATAAAAAAGAACCAACATTGGTTTTGCATGAGTTTTAAATTATTTGCTGCCTGCATTGATTTACTTCATCAGAACATTTCTTAAAGTGAGAAGTGTTAAGGTAATTATTACATTCTGTGAGTAGTAACTCAGGATTTTTCGGCAATTAAAATCCCTCATTCTCATTAATCATAGGGAATTACATATGGTAGAAAGGTAAAATTATCTCAGAATGTGACTTAAAAGTAATCAACAAAGGAATTTGGTGTTATTATAAATATAAATTTTTAAAAGGATATGCCTCTTTAAACAAAAAAATAAATAAGGTATCCTAATTTCAAGGTTAAAAATAAAAACAAATTTCATAGCACCTATCAAGAATCATATTCAAATAAGACATAACTTACTACTTCTCTGGTTTTACATACTTTATACTTATATGAATTCACAGGAAAAAAAAAACTAAAAAAAAAAATCCTTTGTTGGTTGAGGAGCAACCCCATATACCCAAATCTAGTTAGAAATGTCAGAAATGCTCTTTCTGGTAATTAGAGTAAATCTAAATCAAATAATAGTGTTTTAATCATTAGAATAATCATAGTAATTTGAAAGGTGAATATAGCAAGAATGATGTTAACATAAAATTGTTGATATCAAAAACTGAAATTAATACTGGATCATTTCCATCATTAATCAGGAAACAAATCTATCTTACAAGAGGATTTTCTGAGAGCAGCTAATAACTGCTATCACACTTTCCTGAATCCATAAACCAAATATAGATAGAAGAGTGACTGATATTAGGAGCCTGAAAGTGACAGTTCCCTCATGAATACCACCAGACCATGTGACCTCTATGGTATTAAGACTTGAAGGAAAATTATCTTATCATGAAATAATTCAGCAGTCAGCCTGATGAGCATGCAGCAGTGCAAATGCACGGGTATCTGTGTCAAGCTGATTTTCTGCTATTATCTGCATGTTTAGGGAGTTACTTGAAAATAGAAAAAAATGGATTTCATAATAAGTTTTTTATAAATATAGACAATCACAGAATATATAATAAGCATATGTTCAATAAATGGGAATAGGGATCAAATGTGGCTTCTGAATCTTAATTTTCATTTGATATTTGCATGCCCCAGATCATTTAGATTTTTATGAGCATCTATCAAGTACCTCCAAATGACATTGATACCCTTTACGGTTAAAAGATAGAAAAGTAATCCAACTGGGTGTTTTTTATGTCCTAAATCACAAAACAAAAATTTTACCATTCATATGATATTTTAATCAATATGTTACTATTCCAAGAAAAGCCTTAAATATTTTCTCCATCTTATGTAGTGTTCCTGACAAATATCACAGTGTCAGCCATGGCTTGAATTCTAGGACTTTGTAAATATGTTTAGGTTCAATGAGAGAAATTTTAGTCAAAAAATTAAAATATCAAAAATACATATATTCATAGACCCAACAGATCCACCTCTAGGTATTTATTTAACATATAGGTATACTTATACTAGTGTCCAAAGACACACACACACACACACACACACACATATACATATATATGTGTGTGTGTGTGTATATATATATATGCACACACACACACACACACATCTGTAATACATGTGTAAAAGATGTTCATTGTATCAGTATTAAAATAATAAGAAAAAATAAAACCAACCTAAATATTTTTAATTAATATTTCACATGTTCATAAAATGGAATACTAGTAAAATGGAAAATGTAATTGCCCATATTTAGCGACACAAAATACACAAATACATATGCAGTATTTTTGTGTGTATATAGAATATGTAACATGATTCTGATTATGCCTTTTTAACTTTTTTAATGGACATAAACCTTCATTTATAGAAAAGTACAAAAAAATCATATTTCAAAACCCAACCAGAGTTGGGATTTCATATTCTAGGCCCTCTTACGATAAACTTGAGTCAAAGAAGGGGCTTAAACAATATTTTATAACAAAGCAGCCATAATCTGTTCTACCTCTAAAATTCTAAAAAACTATTGAGCCTCTGAAATCAGAAAACCAAAGGGTTAAAAGTGAGCTCTCCAGGGGAAGCTAGCAGGACCTAGACACCAACCTAGAGACAAATTGGAAGTCTTCTGGCAGGAAACAGCCAGTAAGTTTTAACCACATGGCAATAACTGATAAAATTGCCCAGGTGAAAAAATCAGTATGGAGAAAGAGATTGGAGGGACACCCAAAAGAGGGTTCTCAGTAATACCATATAGGGACTGAACTTCCCTACCTCCTGGAATGGAAGTGATGAACTTGAAGTGATTCAAGTTACATACATGGCATTATTCTAATCTAAGAAGCTTGTTTTTCCCTGAAATATATTTGCAATGTATGTGCCCATTTGCTTGGCTAATGCCTCTTTTATTAATATATTCTTACAAAAATATTATTTGAATGGTGCATCACAATTGGTAACCTCAGAACCTAGAAATTATGCTTCATATACATGAAGACATGTAAAACACATAGAAGCAAACATCACTGCTGAGGCACAGAGTAGGGAGGATCAGATGAATAGGGGATTTTAAATTTTTTATTTAATACAGAACTAAATTGATTAGAAATTGATCACATGGTTGGATAAAGTTTAATTAGATCAATTAGACTAGATATGACTTGATTACTTAACTTCTATTTGATCAGATGGTTATTTTCCTTTTACTACAAAAATTTTTACTTTGAAATGCACAAACCATACTGTTTTTTTCCGACCATCATTTTGCAGCAGTGAGTTCAGAACACATCCTTAATCCCTAGTAGGACAAAAGCTCCATGAAGGCAGGACTTGCTTTTTGTTTAAGGTTGTGCCCCAATCACCTAGAAAAGGACTTGCCACAAAGTACATGCTTAAAAGGACACAGTCAAGTGAACGAATGGACTTTGTTTCTTTTAAATATAAGCCTTTACTCTTGCCCTATACTTGTGTGGACATTCAGGCATTATGCACTTCTCAGGATCCCAAAGGAAAAAATATTTGTTTTTAGTCAGTGGAAATAATTTCAGTTCCATAATTTCCCTCCATGCCTCATAGACTAGGTCTTTTATTTTACTTGTCAGTGTGTGTGTGACTATTGGTGCCACTCCAGGCCTCACTGACACCAAGAGTAACTACTTTCTACGCACTTTACTCAGATTCCCAGCTTTAAACTCTTTTTCCTTCTCTCTGCCCATATCCCAGGATAACAATGTAGGCTTGCAAAATATTTACTATGATTCACACTGGATTTAGTAATTCCACTTCTAGGAATATACCAAAGGCAACTGAAAATATGTGTTCCTAGAAAAGCTTGCACGTGAAGAATATTTATAGCAGCAGTATTCATATTAACAAGTGTAAAGAAACCAGATGTACATTAACACATGCACAGATAAATAAAATGTGGTATAACCATCAGAGGGAATATTTGTTATTAAAGGTGTGAAGCTGGATATGACCTTCAATGTAGTTGAACCTTATAAACATTATTGAAGATACATGAAAGAAAGTCAGTCACAAAACAAACCCATAACATATGATTCTGTTTATATGAAATTTCTATAATAAGTTAAATTATAAACTAGAATAGTGGTTGCCTATAGATGGGACTAATAATAGACATGGGTTTTTTTGGAAGGAGGGTGATGAGAAGGTTCTCAAATTCATGCTAGCAATGATTCCATGAATTTGTGAGCATACCAAAGTCCATTTATACATATTTATACATCTATATGGTATGTGAACCACATGTCCATAAAGATATCATTAAAAATATTAATAATAAAAATTTGATTTAGTCACAAAGTCTGAAACACACCAAGGCATAAAATGTATTTTGATATTCTCTAATTTACATATATATGAATTGTATAATGAAGTATACTATGAAATACATAATTCTATGTAATATGTTCATAATGAAATATATACATATGTATAAGATACATATGTATATATGAGGTGCTTTGCACATATTAAACAGGTACTCTAACACTGAGCTGCATCTGGGGTCTACAATTTTTCTAACCAATTCATTTCATTCCGATTTATTGGGAAATGTTTATCTCTGCAAATTCCTTGATGTTTTGATTAGTCTTGAACTGATTTATTTTTCTTATTAGCTATTTGGATGTTGTATACTGCTAACATTTTTTTTTTTGCTCTCTTCTCTCTGAAAACAGGGTGAAGCAATGACACTTTTGAGTATGTGCATCTATATGTCATCTTGCTTTTTTTGGTATTTCCAAAGGTGTTGCATTTTGGGAAATCCAATGCATGGTATGACAACAAAAGTTTCAAAACTACTTTAAACTGTGGAGAAAAACATATGACTATGTTGAGTAAAAGAGTGTGTGAAAGTCAATGTCTTTCTTTATCCATTGTTTTTATGATTGGGCTTGCCAGTTCCCACAGTGCACATATCTAGGCCTTATATATGAATTTATTTTTTCAGAATGTCTTTCTCTTTGCCATATGTCAAATGACTTCTTGATTTATATACTCCCAATTCCCAGATTATTCCCAACACAACTTCAGAGAATAACACTGTGTCCCATAAACTGCCATTTTTAAATCACAATCATTTTGATACTTTCATAGCCAAAATGCTATTCCCAGTCCCTCACATACTAAAAAGATAAAAAGTTTTTGGCTAGTCAGAGGGATTAGCAAAAGAGAGGTGGTGTGGGAAAAGGGGAGCATAGAGTTTAGTTACATTATGTTTTTTTCTTTGACAAGTATGAATGCCCATCTAACAATTACATATTTCATTCTATAGACTTATCACAACATAAAGTTATGTGGGAATTTTTGTAGCTTTCCATCAATTATGAAATAGTAGAGTATTAGTCAGTTGGCTGCATGAAACAATTATTGACCTAATAAATCCAGCAAAATTAATTCTTACATAGCAAGAAAACTTCCTATAGTAATATATATCACATTCAAACGCAGAGATGTCTGAGACCATTCCATCACTTCACATTATATGATTCCAAAGATATTAGAACAAATTAATTTATAATTACTAGTTTATCTTTTAAAATAATTTTGTTGCAGCAAATTGAGTATCCCACCAAACATTCCAGATGTCTCACTGTCCCTATATGATAATTCAATCATCTTAATGTACAAATATTATAATGAATATTTAAAGGTTAACAGTAAGCATAACTCTGGTATTAATGTTGTTGAAAAGATAAGTTAATTACAAAATCATTCAAATAAATACATAAAACGTTTATTTGGAGTTCACAAATAAAACTGATCTCAAATTATAATTCTGAAACTCAATATATTTCTGATTTCATAACTATATTAAGACAACTCATAGTGCCACAATTTACATACTATTTTAACAACTTGCTCAATTTTGCCACTTACATAAAACTCTTCAGTAACTATATGACAGTAACTTTTCAGTAACTCTTCAGTAACTATGTGTATCTGGTCAAATTATCAAGTGAAATTAAACTTTTGAAACACAACTTACATGTGATAGATTTTGTTTTCCAAATCAGTCATAATACCTCCTGTTGTGGTTTGAATGTACCCTCCAATACTCATGTTGAAATATAATTGTCACTCAGACAGTATTGGGAGGTAGGACCCTGAAGAGACAATTGCATCTTGACAACTTCATTCTCATTAATGACTAATGCAATTATCACAGGAGTAGGTTATTTACCAAGAAATTGCTTCATTATAAAAGTGAGCTCACCTCTGTCTCACCTTCTCTTTCTCATGTGCTGCTGCATCATATGATGCCTTCTGCCATGTTATGATGTAGAAAGAAGGCCCTCAAAAGATGGAGTCCTTTGATCTTGGGTTTCCCAATTTTCTGAACTGTGAATGTTTTTTCTTTATGAATTACTCAGCCTGTAATGTTATGTTATAGTGGAGGAAAACAGATATATACCTCCTTTCCCATTTGTTGATCTGCAGTGTGACCTGGTCACTCCTTCATCAATGAACAGATATTATTTTATTTGTTATTGAAAGTGAGTGGACACTGTGAATGATTTAACTCACAAAATGAGGCAAAAGTGACATTCTGGGAACTTCTAGTCCAGATTTAAAAGTACTGGCAGTTTCTATTTCCTGACTCTTGGAACACTCATTTTTAAGGCACTCTGTCTCATAATTCAACCACCATGCTGTGAGAAGACCAAGTCACAGGAGAGGTCATGTGTCAGCATTTATGTCAACATTTCCAGTTGAGTTCCCAGCCAACAAGCAGCAGTGTCTGCCAGCCTGTGAATGAACTATCCCCACCCCTGTCGAGTTTCAAAGACTTCAGTCCCAGCTTCCAGCCAAATGAAACTCAGGAGATTCTGAATGAGAACCACTCAGACAAGCCCAGCCAACTTACATAATTGTGAGCCAATAATAAGCTTCTTTTAAGTCATTAAATTTTAGAGTGGTTTGTTACACGGCAGCATATAACCAGAAGTTAACGTAACTGCTACATTTCTCATAATACACCCTTTTCTATTGTACCTTACCTACCAGGTAGAAGGACAGGTGATATCACTGAGGAGATAACAGCATGGCCTAGGTATTGGAGAATAGGATATTTCATTCTTATTGTTGTTCTTTAAGCTGGATCCTATAATATGCAGTACTTCTTTGAGAGTATTATCATAAAGTATAGATAGCTGAGCTATTGGTTAAGTATATTTAAAAAAAAAACTGTGTTATATGTGTAAATTAAACTACCCCGAGTTTACTTCACTTTCTCCAAACTTATCCACTCCCTTTGGAAGCTGAAGGTTGGCTCATGACTCAAGGTCTTTTTTATTATTTTGAATAATCTCCAGGTGTCTCTGAATCTCAAGACGAACTGCCACGGGAGAAGGCCGGCGGTCTCTGTTCTTCCCTCTTTACTAAGTGCCTTCTACTAGAATGGAAAGGAGGAAAAGAAACCGCAGTACACTCACATTCTCCCAGCCTTGAACAGATAGCAATAGGCACAGGTGACACCATGTCAAAAGGCAGCAGCCTCCACTTCTGCTCAAGGAGATTTCATCTGACGGCAATTCACAGTCACAGCCACTCCGACTGCAACAGAAGCCAATTTTTTTTTTTTTTTTTTTTTTTTTTTTGGTATGGGGATTGAACCCAGGGGGCTTAACCACTGAGTCACATCTCCGGCCATATTTTTTTTTTTTTTAATTTGGAGACAGGGTCTTACTAAGTTGCTGAGGCTGGTTTTGAACTTGCCATCCTCCTGCTTCCTCCTGCTTCACCCTTCTGAGTTGCTGAGATCACAGGTATCCATCACCAATTCTTGATCTTGAAGATTAAAATAGCTCCTCTTATAGGCAATTCTAACGGGTGTGACCTCAGAACAATGACTTTTTATTGTGGTCACATTGGAAACATCTGGGCATCTTTCAAAATCCAAATTCCCACGGGTTCTCTTTGGCCAATTACATATAAATCTATGGAGGTGGAACCTAGACACTGATATGTTTTAAGTCCCCAAAGCGATTCCAATATGTAGCCCAGGCTGTACTAGAACAATCCTAGTTCTATAAATAGCTAAGTTACTCATTGTTGCCCTTTCAGTAGCATCATTAGAAGGAATCTACTCAGAGATATCTTTGGGGGCCACTGAGGAGCAACTATGGGCTGGCATACCTTTTTCTAGGATCTGAGGAATCTATGGAGTTAAGCCCAACTTCTATCCAGCTCTATGATGAATCATAGAAATGGAAAAGCTAGTGAGATCTGACTTATGATCTCAAGGACATTAAGATCCAGTTGCAGAGAAGTAGGAAGATAGGAATGGAAAACTCATGAAAAACAGGCAGTTCAGTACAATGTGTCCCATACATTAACCCAGTTCGACCACAGGAGCACTAAACAGGGGCACTTAAGTTTGTGGAGGCTCAATGAGGCAGGGTAAAAAATAGCAAAAGCCCTAATGAATTCAGGAATAGTGCAGGATGGGTAAGGTCATCTCTGTCTTGATAAGATTCACGTTCTTGAGTTTTGTGGTAGAGGGTGACAGATAATTGACATTATATTTTTATTTTTCCCTTATTGTTATCTTCATTGAGAAAGGATATGAGCTAATGGTATATTAAAAGAAAATAAAGAAAAACAGTGACTCAATAGACAATAAATAAATGAAAAGAAGCTCAGCTGAGAAAAATGCAAAATCTCATATTTATTTCATACAGAAAAACAATTTGACAAGAATAATCAGGAAGGATGTGGTACATATGAACCCTTCTACACTAGCAGTGACTATGTAAATAGGTCTAAAAACTTTGAAAAGAAATTTTACAGTGTGTGGTAAAATTTAGAAGCATGCACACCATAATCTAGAGATTCTTTTTCTAATCATATATGTAATAGTTTAGGTATGAGGTGTCCCCCAAAAGCTCATCTGAGAGACAAGAACATTTAGAGGTGAAGAGATTAGGTTCTGAGAGTTTTAACCTAATCAGTGCATTAATCCACTTGAATGGATTAGCTGGGTGATGACTGTAGGCAGGTATGGTGGGGCTGTCACTGGGGGTATCCCTTTGGGATATATATTTTGTCCCTAGTGAGCAGAGCTTTGTCTCTCTGCTTCCTGATTACCACATCCTGTGTTGCTTTCCTCAATTACACCCATCCTTCTGATATTCTGCCTCATCTGAGACCCAGAGCAATGGAGTCGGGTGCCTATAGACTGAGACATCTGAAACTATGAGTACCAAATCAACTTTTCCCCCTTTTCTTTGTTCTTGTGGGGTCATTTGGTCACAGCAGAAAGAAAAAAAACTCACAAAATAAATGTACTAAAAGAAATAAAAAAATTCTTACAAATGAACATAAAGAAGTATGTAGGAGAATGTTTCTAATAGTGGTATTTAGGAGAAATAAGTTCTGATGTCCTGTGAATAATAGGGTGGCCATGTATAATGAAATGTATATTTTTAAAAAGGCTAAAAGGAGAGAATTTTGAAGGTTCGCGCCACAAAGTAATGGCAAATGTTTGAGAGGATAGATACATTTGTTAGTCTGTAAACAAGTCAAGATGGCTCCTGGCATTTTGCAGAGGGAGTGGTTTATGAAGTAACGCCGGGAGCCATTAAGTGTGGAGATTCCTTATTGGTTGACTGCTGTATCTAGTTTATGTTAATTAGATAAGCAGTGTGGAATGTATATATACCCCTCCTGTCCTACAATAAACGGCTCCCACTCCTGCTGTATCAATCTACACAAGTTGCTCGTCACCCCCCGGTTATTTTGCTGCAGCCAGACTGCGGCATACATTTATCCTGATGTCAACATTACACATTGTATAGTGCTTTAGATAGTATAAACATTTTGATATATTGATTCTGCTTAAAGAGGAACGTGGGAGATCTTTCCATTTTCTGAGGTCTTCTTCGATTTCTTTCTTTAGTGTTCTGTAGTTTTCAGTACAAAGATCTTTGATCTTTTTAGTTAGGTTGACTCCCAAAGGTTTTAATTTTTTGAGGCTATTGTAAAGGAGATATTTTCCTAATTTCTGTCTGCTGATTTATCCTTGGTATATAGAAATCCAATTGATTTATTGGTATTGATTTTAAGACCTGTTACATTGCTGAATTCATTTGGGTTCTAGGAGCTTTCTAGTAGAGTTTTTTGGGGTCTTCTAAATACAGAATCATGTTGTCAGCAAATAGGATAGTTTGAGCTTTTCTTTCCTATTGCTATCCCTTTAATTTCTTTTTTTTTATCTGATTGCTCCAGCTAGGGTTTCAATGACTATGTTGAACAGGAGTAGTGAAAGAGGGTTTCCCTGTCTTGTTTCAATTCTTAGAGGGAATGTTTTGAGTTTCTCTTCATTTAGAATGATGTTGGCCTTGGATTTAGCATATATAGCTTTTACAATGTTGAGGTATGTTTCTACTATCCCTAGTTTTTCTAGTGTTTTGAGCATGAATAGATGCTGAATTTTTTCAAGTGTCTTTTCTGCATATATTGAGATAATCATGTGATTCTTGTCTTTAACTCTGTTGATATGGTGAATTATGTTTATTGATTTCCATATGTTGAACCAACCTTGGATCCCAGGGATGAACCCCACTTAATCATTATGCACTATCTTTTTAATATGTTTTTGTATGCAATTTGCCAGTATTTTATTAAGAATTTTTGCATCAATATTCATAAAAGATATTGGTCTGAAGTTTTCTTTTCTTTGTCTGGTTTTGGTATTAGGGTAATACTAGCTTCATAGGATGAGTTTTGGAGGGTTCCTTCCTTTTCTATTTCATGGAATAATTTAAGGAGTATTGGTGTAAGTTCTTCTTTGAGGGTCTTATATAGCTGAGGATCCATCTGTTCCTGGGTTTCTTTGTTGGTAGGTTTTTAATGGCATCTTCAATTTCAGTGCTTGAAATTGGTATGTTTAAATTTTTTATCTTCCTTGGTTCAAATTGGGTCATTCATATGTCTCTAGAAATTTTTCAATGTCTTTGAGAGTCCCTATTTTATTGGAGTATAGATTTCAAAGTAGCTTCAGATTATCATCTGTATTTCAGTGGTATCCATGATGATAATTCCTTTTTCATCACAAATTTTAGAAATTTTGGGTTTTCTCTTTATTTTTCTTTGTTAGTCTGGGTTTATCAATTTTGTTTCTTTTTCCAAATAAACAACTTTTCATTTTGTTTATTTTTTAATTGTTTTTTGTTTGTTTGATTGTTTCAATTTCATTAATTTCAGCTCTGATTTTTATTATTGCCTGTCTTCTACTGCTTTGGGTGCTGGTTTGGTCTTCTTAAAAGCACCACATGCATATTTAATGCAATTCGTATTAAAATCCCAGTCAGGTTCCTCACAGACATAGAAAAAGAAATCATGAAATTCATTTGGAAAAATTAGAGGCCCAGATTACCCAAAGCAATCCTTAGCATAAAAAGTAATGCAAGAAGCATCATAATATGAGAACTGAAATTATACTACAGAACTATAGTAGCAAAAACAGCGTAACATTGCCCCCCCAAATAGATATGAAGACCAATGGAACAGAAGACACAGAGACACATCCACATAAATACACTTATCTCATCCTAGACAAAAGTGCCATAAACGAACATTGGAGAAAAAGACAGACTCTTCAACAACTGGTACTGGGAAGACTGAAAATCTATATGTAATAGAATGAAATTAAACCCCTATATCTCATCCTGCATAAAACTTAACTCAAAGTGGATCAAGGACTTAGGTATTAAAACAAAGACACTGTGCCTACTAGAAGAAAAAGTAGGCCAACCCTCCAACATCTAGGCTTGGGAATCTAATTCCTCAATAAGACTCCTAAAGCACAAGAAGTAAAATCAAGAATCAATAAATGATGTGGTATCAGAGTGAAAAGCTTCTTCACAGCAAAGGAAACAATCAAGAAATGTGTAAAGATATCTTACAGATTGGGAGCAAATCTTTACCAGTGGTGCCTCAGATAAAACACTGATTTCCAGGATATAAAAGAACTAAAAACAAACAAACAACAACAAAAAAACCCTTAACACCATAAAAATAAATAACCTAATCAATAAATAGGCAAAGGAACTGAAAAACACTTCACAAAAAAAATAAAAGGAATAAATAGTCAAAAATATATGAAAAAATGTTGAACATCTCTAGCAATTAGAGAAATGCAAATTAAAATTACACTGAGATTCCATTTCACTCCAGTCAGAATGGCAGTTATAAAGAATACAAGTAACAATAAATGTTGGCAAGGATGTGCACAGAAAGGTAATAGTATATATTGTTGGTAGGACTGCAAATTGGTGCAACCACTATGGAAAGCAGTATGGAGATTCCTTAGAAAACTGGGAATGGAACCACCATTTGACCCAATTATCCCAATCCTCAGTCTATACCCAAAGGACTTAAAAACAGCATACTACAGGGACATAGCCATTTCCGTTTATAGCAGCTCAACTCACAATAGCCAAGCAATGGAAACAACCTACGTTTCCTTCAAAGGATGAATGGATAAAGAAAATGTGATATATATACACAGTGCAATTTTACTCAGTTATAAAGAAGAATGAAATTATGGCATTTGTGATTAAATGGATGGAACTGGAAAATATCATGCTAAGTGAAATAAGCCAATTTTAAGAAACCAGTGGCTGAATATTCTCCCTGATTAGTGAATGCTAGCCCCAAACAAGGGAAGTTAGGGAGGGGAATAATAGAAATCCATTGGGATATGAAGGGAAGGGAGAGGAAGGGGAATAGAAAAGATGGTAGAATTAATTGGACATAACTTTCCTAGCCTTGTATTTGTATTCACAACCAGGATAACTCCACATCATGTATGACCACAAGAGTGGGAACCTAAATAGAATGAGTTATACCTTACATATGTATGATATATCAAAATACATTCTACTGTCCCGTATAACTAAAAATAAAAATATTTTAAAAATCAGCAAGGTTGGTTCAATATACAGAAATCAATAAATGTTATTCACCACATCAATAGACTTAAAAATAAGAACCATATGATCATCTCGATAGATGCGGAAAAAGCATTCGACAAAGTACAGCATCCCTTTATGTTCAAAACTCTAGAAAAACTAGGGATAACAGGAACATACCTCAATATTGTAAAAGCAATCTATGCTAAGCCTCAGGCTAGCATCATTCTGAATGGAGAAAAACTGAAGGCATTCCCTCTAAAATCTGGAACAAGACAGGGATGCCCTCTCTCTCCACTTCTGTTCAACATAGTTCTCGAAACACTGGCCAGAGCAATTAGACAGACGAAAGAAATTAAAGGCATAAAAATAGGAAAAGAACTTAAATTATCACTATTTGCAGATGATATGATTCTATACCTAGCAGACCCAAAAGGCTCTACAAAGAAACGATTAGAGCTAATAAATGAATTCAGCAAAGTGGCAGGATATAAAATCAACACGCATAAATCAAAGGCATTCCTGTATATCAGCGACAAATCCTCTGAAATGGAAATGAGGACAACCACTCCATTCACAATATCTTCAAAAAAAATAAAATACTTGGGAATCAACCTAATAAAAGAGGTGAAAGACTTATACAATGAAAACTACAGAACCCTAAAGAGAGAAATAGAAGAAGATCTTAGAAGATGGAAAAATATACCCTGTTCATGGATTGGCAGAACTAACATCATCAAAATGGCGATATTACCAAAAGTTCTCTATAGGTTTAATGCAATGCCAATCAAAATCCCAACGGCATTTCTTNGAGGGGAGGGGAGAGGTGGGGAGGGGGGATGGTGGAGGATGGGAAAGGCAGCGGAGCACAACAGACACTAGTATGGCAATATGTAAATCAATGGATGTGTAACTGATGTGATTCTGCAATCTGTGTATGGGGTGAAGGTGGGAGTTCATAACCCACTTGAATCAAAGTGTCGAATATGATATGTCAAGAAATTTGTAATGTTTTGAACAACCAACAATAAAAAATTTTTAAAAAATCACAGAATGTATAAATGAATGAAAATATCATAGTATGGCATATATATGTTCATTTATTATATTTCAGTTAAAATATTTTAATTAAAAAACTGGAAGTCTATCAAAAGAAAACAGATGGATAAATTGTAGTATTCTAATTATTATGTGAATGTGACGAGACTATAGTAATAACAATCAGCAGGAACAAATCTAACAAACAAAATGTTGAGGGAAAAGGTAAATTTCACAAAAATATATATTCCAATACCAGTTATCAACAAAACAAACTAATATTATATTCTGTTTGAGGAAACCATACATTCTAGTTTTGTTATAAATAAAGTCATGGAAAAGATATCAAAATGTATCTTGGTTATAGGAGAGATAGGGAAGTGGACAGCCCAGGAGGAATAGGCTATGATCAGAGAATATTACAAAGTGAACCTAAGAACATCTTTGTGATGTTTTATTTCTTAACAGAGGGTGCACATGCATTTTTATTTTCTACTTTTTACCTTTCTGTACATACAAATTCCTTCACATATCATATTTTTTAATGAAGAAAAGAGAGTAGGTTATACAGAATATGGTATATTTAAAAATTTCAGTGATCAATGTGTGGGATTTAAGCAACTGAAGCCAGAAGCTGGGAAGAAGCACCCAGCAAGTCAAATGCTACCCAAAGTGACCCTCAGCAGTGACAGTGATAGAAGAGCAGAGAACGAGGACAGGGATTTCGCCGGCACCAAAGGTTTTATTCTTTTTCAGTGAAGAGTTATAACAAATAAAATGAAGGCTAGGCTGTATTATTATAAAGTAAATAATATGTGCAATGTGTGATACATAAATTAGTGTGCTCTTAACAAGAACATGGATAAGCAATTTTTACAGATCATACAGAACCAAACCACCTAGAGATCATCCTCTGCATTTCTGTTTGTGGTTACCATGTTAGACTTTTCTTTCTGCAAACACATTGTTAAAATGCGTAGCTTTCCCAAGGTAGGGTGTAATTCTGCATACAGCCTTTTTTAACATGGTTTTTAACTAAAAATATCGCACAAAACATTCACCTGTTCCTATGAGTAAAAGATTTAAATTCTATAATTATATCATAGAGGCAGCATAAAGGATAGCTTTTTTTTTTAATTAGCTACACATGATAGTACAATGACCTTGACATATCATACGTTTGAATCAGATGGGATATAATTTCTCATTTTTCTGAGTATACAGGTCACATTGTTCATGCAGTCACAGATATACACACAATACTAATAATGTCTATTGATGGAGGGAAAGGAAGGATAGTAGAATGAAATAGGTATTATTATTACTGTGTGTAAGGATAGCTTTAAGGACTCGAGATGAGAAACTATTTAAAAGGCTATAAAATAGAGCAGGCAATATACTATGAGGGCTCAAAATATATGTGATCCTTGTCTGATTAAAAATAGAATTTTTTTCCTTAAAACGATTAAAGGGACTTTAATGAAATGGAGAACTATATCATGTTAATTAACAGGAAGGTATTAGTTTCTTCTACCCCCAAATTGACCTTTGCAGTCTATGCAATTACAATTAAATTTTCAACAAGGTGTGTTGTCAAATTTAACATGATGATTCTAAAGCAAATATCAAAAGCCACAAGAATAAGCAAGGCATTTTTTAAGAAAAAAGAATACACCTAACATCAAAATTATCATATAGTAATTTGAAAATACCAGTACAATTTAGTCAATAGAACAGAAGTAAAAAAAAAAAAAAAAAACAGATTCTCACAAATAAGGAGATTTGGTACAGGACAGGGGTGCCATTGCTAATCATTGGACCAAAATTATTAAACAAGTTTTATAGGGGCAATTATTTATTATGTGATTAAATTGGATCCCTAACTTACACAATAGAGAAAAATTAATTCCTAATACATGAACAATGTGATTGGCAAAATTTTATACCTTTTTAAAAAAATATAAGGAAATATCATTATAAACTTAAAGTAGAGAAGGATCTCCTAACTAAAACACAAAAGTACTAACCACACAATAGGAAAATAAGATAAATAGTAAGAGAAATAGAAATGACTCAATGGTAAAATGGCAGAGGAAGAAATATTATACAAAGTGAAAGTGACCTGAAATGATGGACAAGATAATTAAATATTATAAAACACAAATACCAATTTCATGATACAGCATTTAGAAGATTAAAAAAAAAAAACTATTAAGTCAAATAATACCATGCTTGGCAAATAGATGCTGGTAAGTGGCCATTAACTTTTGGAAAATAATTTGCACTGTCATTTAAATATTCAAAAACCCTATGTCTAATTTGTATAACCTAGAGAGTCTCTTGCATGAGAGAATACATTTTTAATAAATTTTTTAATAATTCAACAGAATGTTTAAGAATTTTCACAAAATATTTTTGAAATAGAAAAAAAACCATTGAAACAAATTGAATATTCTTGGACAAGAATATGGTACATGTACTTTCCAATAGTCTATGAAAGAATATTATACAGCAGTCAAAATGACAGAAACAGCTCTGCACACACAAAATATATAAATCACAAAAACATCATTTTGAGTGAAGAAATAAGTATTAAAGGAATGCATACATAAATTAATAAGCCATAAAGTTCAACATAAGCCAAACTAAAGAGCACATTATTTATGGATAAATGAGTATGTGTGATTTTCCTTGGTCCCCTCCTTGGAAATAAAAGGTATGTGGAGGGGACCAAGGAAAAGAACACAAATGAATTGAAAAATTTTGATAGTAGTCTAAATCTCACTGGACATAGGTTTATGCATGTTGATTTATTAGTATGATTCATCCTTATATATTGAATATTACATATATTTAAAATAAATTTTTAGGGTCTTATCTAAAGAATTATAAAAGGGAAGCATGGGTGGGCACAAGATATGGATTTGAGTAAATATCTAAGTGTGACATATTCTAGACTTGGCCTTCTATCTTATGTGAGCAGTGAAAGAAGAGTTACAAAATTAGAATGTGGAGTCTGGATAGTCAACGGTCACTGTTAATAATATAGCACATGAAGGGGTCCTGAATTTGGGCTGGTTAGTTGACTGAATTTTGACTGGAAGTGGGTGCTAATTGTGGGTTTGCAATCATCTGCATCTTAAACTAAAAATTGGAGAAAGCCAATGGTCACAGAAAGGGAGAGGGAGCGAGCAGCAGGGAGTTGGGAGGGAGTAAACATATTCATTTATAACTATTAGAATTGAGCTGCCTACATAACATTTACTTAGGTATGCCTGATAGTCAAGCAGATACAGGAGTCTGAAACCAAAACGACCAATGATATTTTGAATTAAGATTTATTGTCAATGATTCAGTGATGGAAACAGGAATACAAGCCCTGTCAACACATGGAGGTATTTAAACCATGAGAATCTCCTATATGAAAGCATGGAGGAGGAGGAAAACTGAAGATCAGAATTTAAAAACAGAGCAACTACACGAAAGCACAGGCAGACAAAGGAGAGAGAAGGACTGGAGAGGCGGCAGAGCAGGGTCCCATGTTGAGAGCCACAGCCGAAGGGGCCCCAGCAAACTTCCAGCTGCCAGCAAACTTCCAGCTGCCAGCTGCCCCAGCAACTTCTAGCTGCCAACTGATTGGCTCCTCTGCGGTGATGCTCATTGGGCTGTTTCCCCACCCTTTCAGACCACAGAGCTGCTCATTGGGGGACTTTTTTGGCTCCACCCACACGACCCAGCCAATCGGCCTCAAGAGCAGGAGGAGTGGGGAAGAGGGAGAGGCTTGTGGGAAGCCGGTGGTGGCAGTTGGGGTCTGAAGGTTTTCCTGAGGAGCTTTTTTGTTTGGCATGTGTGGTTCTAAAAATAAAGTTCGTTTCTTTTGACAAGTGGCTCCTGAATAGTGCCCAGCCAGACTGCGGCAGTCCCAGTGGGAGACCATGGAGTGGCAGTTTCAGGTTGATAACCTGGAATGCACTGGGCAGCAAGTCAGTCCTACCTGCCCCATTGGCAAACATCGCCTTCCCAGAACAAGGTACCCGCACACACGATCCTCCCCGCTCTTCATCAGAATATTGAAGGACAGTCTTCTCCTTTTCAAAGTGTTCAAATTCTGGCAGCCACTTAATCAGCAAAGAACATCCCCAAAAAAAGGGAGTCAGGAAGAGCCTGGAAATGACTTCAATGCAGGTAGCACTTCATCATTCTCTGGTACAGCACCCTGTAATCTCAGTATGAATGGTTAGGACATCTAACAGCTGCTGCTGAGCCCTGTTATGGTGATCAGTGATTCCAGCAGATTTCCTTCTCCTCAGCGTTCCAGCCATGAATGTGCTGTGTATCAGGTTTTCCCAGCCAGGTCTACCAACACTGTCAATTCCCACTCTTCTGGCTTCTCTCTCCTTCTGCCCCTATTCCATCAGATCCACCATGTAGGAGGGGGACAGTGCGTCCTGGCAGATTAGAATGCACAACATTTTACTACAACTATTTACCAGTGATGTATTGAGGCCCTTAAAAAATGGACACAAGATCTGCAGGAAAGAAAATTTGAAAAATGTTCAAATCCTTAAATGCTAGCCAGAAGATAGTTCCCACGTGTGGCAAGTTTGGACTCACAACACCTAAAACTAAACCTAGAGAAGAAAAGCAAGTAGAAGAGGCCCAGCAAGACGGGAAGGTGCTTAATGGACAGTGCTTTGGCACAACTTTGTAAACAGTGTGCCTATCATCTGTTACAAAGCAGAGTGCATTTTACTTGTGTATCCTCATGATAGTTTCATGGTCAATATTTCTGCATATATTTTAAACTTAACTCCTCAAAGGTAAAGGTAATTTTTGCAACTTTGTATCCCCAATATTTAGTGTAATTTCTGACATATGAAAGGCCCAAAATAAGGCGATGAATGTTTCACTTAGCAGGACACACTTAAAATAAATCAATAAATGAAAGAATAAGAGCAAAGGCTTGTACATTGCCACTATGGGCTGGCATTATGCCAAACACATCACATAAATAACTCACATTAATTATTTACTGTCAAATTAAGAATTAAATAATTTTTCTACAAATTAATGAAAATTAGAGGTTAATTTTACTTTGATCTTTCACATCATCTAAATATTTTCTGGGGATTCATAGAAATAAAGGCAACGTGATGAAAATATTTTGAATTTAAGATTCAGAAATTGATGAATTTCTCTGTACTGCTTTATATCTTTATGGGAGTGTTTTCCCAAAGTGTAATTCCATATTATTTTTCTTGAAATTGGCTACCATTTCACAAAGGTGAACCCTGACTGTCATATTGTATAGTGATCCTAACCTCCTGACTAAAGGTGATTAGATCAGAAGTGCCACCTGATCCAAATTAGACATATCAGATGTTCCTCCTGATAATCTGGAGCCAGAATTGAGGCCCAGGGAGCAGTCCTGTGTAAGACTGGGATCGGAACAGATAAATTCGGGAGACTGTGTGTGAATGACACACACATGTAATCTCTCCCAGTGGTTGGGGAGCTGACACAGGAGAATCACAAGTTCAAAGCCAGCCTCAGCAACTTAGGAGGCCCTAAGCAATTTAATGAGACCCTGTCTCAAAATAAAAAATAAAAAGGGCTGGGGATAAAGCTGAGTGGTTAAGTAGCCCTGGATTCAATACCCTGTACCAAAATAAAAATAAAAAATAAAAATCACTTGCTTATATGATCGATTCAAAGTATATTTTATTATAACAAATATGCTGACATTTTAGATATTTAATACTTTATGACTTATAGAAACATTAAAATTATATCATGTAATTATTAAGTACTTTAAATATTAATTTAAAATCATTAGCCATATTTACATTTATAGTCACTGAAATTGTCTCAACCCTCAAGTCTCTTTTCACCTTATATAAAATTATTTAGTTGTTACATAAAGTCCATTTTTTAAAATAATAAAATTAAAACTTATATCTTAACCTAATTTCAAATTTTCAAAACACAGTATCTTATTTTAAAACTTATAAAATCTATGGAGTTGTTACCATCAAAAGTTGTCAGTTGCTAACCACGCAAATTATGTTTACCTGATTACAATTACGCACTGCAATCCACCTGACTTCTCTTTTGGCTTTGCCTTATTTTCTAATGAAACTTTTATGGGTTCTTGATGGAAAAATAATTTTGAAAGACTAAATATGAAAGTGTAAGTTTTGGCTGGATATAACAAAATCAATTATATAATTCATTCCCAAATTATAAATATCCTGAACTGTTATTGTAAAAAAAAAGGAAAGAAAGAAAAGAAAAAGAAAAGGAATAGGCTACATGAAATACAGAATACTGGCAAATAAAAATACATTATTTAAAAATTGGATTGTATGAATTGTGATGAGAATGAATATGCTGTCTACTGAATTCTAAGTTTGGAAATGAGTGTGGTATGAGATCATCCCACTTCAAATGTCCCTTTGAAACACATGTGCAAAAAATACTTTTTGAGAAAATTTTCTGAATTTTGGATGGCAAGTGGAAGAAGAATTCTACAATCCCCAAAACTTGTGTTTGCGTTTGTGTGTGTATATGTGTGTGTCTGTGTATAATAAAAATGCAAGAGTAGAAAAATTGTTTGGAGGTGTTTCATTTGCAAAGATATGAACTAGTAATGTAATTAACATGTTGTTTTTTAATCCTATTGACAGACAAATTGAGAAGGTGATTGTGAGAGGAAAAAATGGAAGGTCCTTAATCGATGCACTTTTCAATGCTTCACCTTTACCCTGGGACATGACTCATTTCACTGTTTAATTTGACTTCTATTACCTCCAGGAAGAACAGAGAGCTAAGTTGTCACATTTTTGTCTTTTTAATTTTAATAAATACCATCCAAGGAGACTGTTCTAGTAGCAAACATCATATTCTCTATGCTCTAAGTACCAACACCACACATCTGCTCTGGAAAGGAAAGATAATTTACTCCTGTCCTCTTTCTCCTCACTCTAGTGAAGGTACAGTGTTGGAGATGAGATGAGATAATAAAATTACACCCAAGATTATTAATCAGAAAGAAAGAAAGAATGAAAAGAAAAGAAGGAAGCCTTCTTACCTGATCACAGGAGTCCTGAAGAAAAGTATTCTTTTTCAGCATTCTCTCAACCTTTGGGATAGAGGATACAAGTTAGGCATTATGTATAAGCAGAGACTCTGAGGTTGCTCATCTGTGCATTCTTCATACCAAGCACCAAGTGTGGCACAGAGCAAGCTACCAAGAAGAAATTCTTGAATTTGATTATAAAAGCAGAAATGATACAAGTGATGGGAGCAAATTGAAAAATCTAGACATAGGTGAAAAATATGATGTAATATTTGGGCAAAAGAAGAGAAAAGCAGCATAATTAGAAAGCCCATAAAAGATAACAGAAGAGTCTACAGTCTCCTTCAGAGGTGAAAACATGTCTTCCTGGCTCTCCATTGCCAGGCACCAGGTTTGCCACTTATTAATACCTGTTTGCTGAATGCACAAAAGAATAGATGAGCAAACAAGTGAATTGAATGAGTAAAATTCAAAAGAACTCCCCCTCCCACCTGACTCCTGGGGGAAGGTGACAGCTCCTTCCTCACCTAGAAAAATACCAGAGCTTTACTTTCTGAACTTTTACTTTATAGAGCTTTAACTTTATAGAGACAGAACACTGAGACAGCTAAGGGTGGGGCTGCTTTACCATACCAATGAATATGGTAAAATGAAGATTTTAGTGCTGTTTACAGAGAGATTCAGGTCAAATATGAAGGGTATTAACAGAAGTATGTCAGATTGCTCAATAGCTTCTGGAAACTAGAACACATGGAGCCAGGGGGATATTATCCCCAATACTGTATTATGTAAAAAGTCAAACTATTGATCAAGTGCAATTAAAAAAATAAAATTATGCAATATCACAAAATTTTTGTCTTGTAAACCCTTCTCTTGAAGGGAATAATTCAGGAACGAGACATGTGATCCAATGCCTGAGAGGGTAAAAGGAAGTTCTGGGTGAAAACCTAGTCCGGATGAGAGCAGGAAGCTGAGGAATGCCACCCAGAGAAGGGAAACACTCTCCCTGTTGTGGTTGATCAGATTGACAAGAGAACAAGTTACCAAGGAACCCACAGGGAAGTAAGCAAACAATGAAGCAGGAGAAATATAACTCATACAAAAATGCAGTCAATCACAAGCAAGTCCTGTATAGCCATATTAGTAAAAGCATCATCTACTGATTCTAACCAAAAATTGTCATTATAGTATTTGACAATTTAGATGGAGTGGAAAGATGTGTTGATGAGAGTGAGGAATGTATTATGTAGTTTCATAAGAGCAAGTCAATAATGACTGAATTTAAAATATTTTAAATAGATATCTTTGCGACTTATTCAGAAATCTGAAAAAAAAATAGCAGATGGCACAGATAAGAGGGATCAAAGCGGCTCTAAAATGTGGAATCGGTAGAAGCTCCTAGTGAGTTGAGGGCTTCTGTTGATGGTGACTAAACTTATCATACAATTTGATCTGTAAAACTATGCATATGAACTAACATTAAAAAATGAAAGTTAAAACTACCTTAATGAAAGGAAAAAACAACATGAATAAATAGAAAGATATAGCGGGTTCCTACATGGTTGAGAAACTAGTAAGGAAATCTCAGAGTTAAAAAAATTAAATTAAATTAAAGATCTCAAATTAAGAGCAATGAAAAATAACCTAAGAGATAGAAGAGTTTATTCTAAGAATTTAATGGTTACTAAGAGTGTAAGTCATCATTTTCACCTATAAAATTAGCAAAGATTTGGAAACAATGGACTCACCTTAAGGCAGAGTGGCTGTTCTCCAGGCCATTCTACATCTGAGAACCTGCAGGGAGAAACCACCACAGGTATAGACGCACTGACATGCTCTGGTGTCTGTGGAAGAATTATTTTATTAGGGAAAAGTAGAAAAAGCTGAACTATACAAGAACATGATTAAATTAGCTAAAGACTGTCTCCATGATGAAACTTTGTAGTCAATAAATGATTTATTCCAAGTTTTTGGAACTTTGGTCCAGTTTTTAACGTTTTATAGGAAAATAGTGATAATATAATGATAAAATAATCTTGAGGTAAACTTTGTAGGTGCAGTTCTATTCCAGCTATATCTAACACCACACACACACACACACACACACACACGCACACACACACACACACAAATGTAGAGGAAACATGGCAAAACGTTAACAGATAATAGCTTTAAAATTGTGGGATTATGGGTTATTTAGGGGTTTCTTCTTCATACTTTTCAGCATTTTCTAGGATTTCTATAATTGATATATATGACCTCTAAAATTATGCCTAAATAGGAGTAGTTTTTTTTTATTTTAAAAATGTTGACATTTTGTTTTTAACAAGGATAGCTTCCATATGGCAATTTACAGATGGGTAAAGATGAAAGCCATAAAGAGAAAACTAAAAGGAATGCAGTGTAAGCCTATAAGAGACTGCCCAGCCTGACAAAAGATATGGGCATTGCTTTCTTAACATAGATTAAAAATCTGTCACAGAGAAAAAAAATATAACATTAATGGGGCACTTCCACTATAAAGACATCTGCTAGAAATCTCATTATACTAAAAAACTGAGCATCGGACAAATTCTTGACTTGTCTTGCTGACAATTTCATCTCTCAGAAGGTAGGAGAAGCAAAAAGTGGAACTGCTACTTAATTCTGACCTGAAAGAAATAAGCGGGTTGTATTGCAAAGTAAGAGGAAATGTAGACAGTAACAGGAATGGTACACACACACAAATCCATGCTGCCTGCATAACATACCAAAGCTCTTTCTTGGTGTATATGTGGACTTTGAAGTGAATAATTGCTGGAAGTTCAAAGACAATAGATGACCACACGTTAATTATATAATTAACTCAATTATATAATAACTCAAACCCACGTACTGCAACGAGGGGAAAGGAGTGCTTCTTTTGAGCCATTCAGACATTTAAAGCAATAATTTCACTTTAGAAATATCTGTGAAAAATATTTGGCAGAAATTATAGAACTACATACAAAAATGTTTATGAAAACCTTGTCATTGCAGCAAAATATAAAAACACAGCAAGTGTCCAACAGAAGAACAACATATTCACAGAACAGAGTGTTATGCAATCCTGATGACCATACAAAGAAGTTATGATAACATAACAATGCTAATGCACTATCAATAACTTCATAGGAGCTGTAAAGCCCAGGATGCAAAATTTTAAATATTATATTATTTACTCAAAAACATAAATAAATAGAGATGAATATTTTATTCACTCACTCAACAATTTTCAATTAAGTACCTAGTAATCGAATAAGTCATGGAGCAAACATTGAAAAAAAAAGTCAAAATCCTTTCTTTTCTTTCTGGTGAGAAAAGAAAAAATATCTAGAGCAGTTCTCTTTGGTTAGAGGAACTACAGGTGATACATATGGGCAATTTTTTTTTTTTTGCTTCTCAGTCTGTAGTTATCAAAAGTCCTACAGTGATATAAATATAAAATATTGTTTTAAATTAGCTGAAATGCATGCATATTTAATAAAAGTATTATGTCTTTATTTAATAAATATATAATGTCCTAATCAAGAAAGGTAATAAACTATGTTATGTGCTTTTCAGATTACACCTGAATATTATGCATATTTCTAGATACCTCATTTTAATTAGAAAATTAACAGGAATGCATTCAAATAATGACCCCAATGATAGGAAGAATGAAAGTTGTTTAAAAGGACAGAGCTGAGGGAACCAGAGCATTTCAACTCAAAAGAACCAAAACAAAAGATGCAGAGGGAAGAATAAGAAGTGGAAGACGTATCTGAATTCAATTCTTCCTCCACCATACCCAACAAGTCTCCAAAAATCACCACCAGAAATCGTTTTATCCCTGTGGGTTCTAGGTGGGTGGGGAGGTGTGGGGTGGTGGGTGTCTGTGTGTGCATAGGCGTACGAAATGAAGACAACAACCCCGTAACTATCTTTAAAAATTCTTATGAGGATCAGAGTGGGGGGAATATCTGTGAAGGCACATGCTTATTAGAGGGCAAAAAAACTATTTAATAAAGAATGTTTTGTAAAAAAAAAAAGAAGAAATGCTTTTATTATACCAATGCACACTTAACCACTATTGAATTTTATATAAATCTCTACAGATGGCATCTCTATACTCACATATCTGAGTATGTTTGCATATCTATTAACCTAAACAAGATCATAATTTATAAAACACTCAGTAATCTCGCTTTAAAGCTTGAATGGTTACCATTAAAATTTGAATGACTACATAATATGTGTTGTTTTAAAAAGTGTATTTTAGAATAATGGTACTGATTTTTGACTCAGTTTGAGATGTACATCAGTGAAATAGAATCTACCCCACACACACAAGTCTACACACACACACACACACACACACACACACACACACGAGCTCCCAGTCTCTAAGCAGTCTCTAGGCATCTACTAAATAACCATCTGATGTGGACATTTTGAAAGGAGTTCCCTAGGGAACTTAGACTAACTAGCTCTCAACCCCTTCCCACTGTAAGACTCAGTGATTTTATTTTGATTCCATAAATTGTCCATCAAAACCTAGATATGGTGAAAGCTAGAAAATGAACATTTATTGAGACTCTCATGCCCTGTGCTTTACACTGACACATTATCTCACCTGATGCTAACAAGCCCATGAAGTAATTATATTTTATAGCTGAGGAATGAATATAAGGCTCAGAAAGACTAAGCCACCTGTCCAAAGACAAATAGCCAGTGAGCTACAGAATCAGGGCTTAAACCCCGTTTTCATAAAGTGCATACTACTAACCTACAACAGTGACTGTCTAATGCCCCAGGTCCTAAGGAAATGCCTAAGGGACTGCTACATGGATAAGGGCAGATATACAGAGCTCTCATTTATCTTTCATCTTATAGAGCCCATTTGAAACATTAATTCCCACTGGATGATAAAATAAAGTTTACAAACCAATGGCCCTCCACCATAAGTATTTCCTGTGCTTCTCTGTGAAGTCAAGGAGCAGACTATACAAGTCTAGGATGTTACCCAATGGAAGCCAGTGATTTGACGAGTAAAAACCTAAAAGGTCTACACAGTAAAAGAAGTGCAGACCTAGCTAACAGCTGTATAAGGAAAAGAAGCAGCAAGAGGGTACCTTGGAATCCATAAAGTCAAGTTCTAGGAAGCCATTGAGTTCAGGAACAGAGAGCAGACAACTATTAAGTACAAAGAAAGCCAAAATGCAAGGCTTGGCTGCTGTGTGACCTCTTCCTGTACAGTCTTCTCCAATAAGTGAGCTATTCTTAGTTCACCCACTACTTTTCTCATGCTAAACGTTTTTGAGTGAAATCACCCTTCCCAGTATTTTTAACTACCACCTACATGCTTAAGATCTCCAAATGTTATCTGAGGCATTGACATCTACTTGGAACTTTAAATCTACATATCAACTTGCTTGCTTTTTGTAACAAAATAAATGTCCTAAAGGCATCTCAAATGCCATTCATTTATCTGCCTTACTATAATTGTTTTAATTGTCCCTCATCCTTATGCAATTCTTGTAAATATAAGAGCATATTCTATTCAATGAGTGAAGCCAGAATCAGAAGACAACTTGAGAGTTTCCCTTTCCCCTCATATCCAACCAATCATGCATACCCACGGATTGTGCCTTCTGAGTTTTCCTCAGAGCCATCTCCTCTACTCATCTTGCCAATCCCTTGAGCCTTCATCATTTATCATCTGCATTTACCTGAGTTGAGCCTTCATCATTTATCATCTGCATTTACCTGAGTGCGGTCCTCACATTCACCATGTGACATAACATTCTCACCCCTTGCCTTGTGTGTTTCCCTATCCTGTTCTTTACCAGAACAATTTGAAAACTCAGCTTTGTTCACCATCTCCTCCATGGAACTTTACAAAATATCCCAATTTGCCTCAGTGCCCTGAATTCAGCTTACTTTATGCATCAATTCAGCCTGGTATATATAAAGTCAAATATTGTAAATTTTTATTCATGCTTGCTTTGAGGACAGAAACTGTTTATTTCATCTTTGTGTGGCTAGGTAATGCCTATATTCTCAATAGAATGATGTAAACTTGAGTTGAACTGCCATATAAAATCAAGCAAAGGAACTGGCTAAGTGCTGGAAGCCACGGGCAGCATCCCAGAACTACTGGTACTTTCTATTTATCTTGTGCACAGGGAGGTGAGCTCTTCTGGAGATCCCTACACTTGATTTCATTCAGCAGGCTTTCGTTGGCCACTGTCTTATAACAAGACATGGTAAACTAAGTGATTTATAAATAATAGAAATATATTTCTTTCAGTTCTGGAGGCTGACATGACCCAAATCAAGGCACAGCAGTTTCAATGTCAGCTGAAGACCCACTCTGCCTCATGGACAGTGCCTTGTTGCTGAGTCTTCACCTGGCAAAAGGGACAAGGCATCTCCCTTCAACCTCCAAAATCCCATTCATGAGGTCTGAGTGCTCCTGACTCAATCATCTCCAAAAGCCCTCGCCTCTTAAAAGAAAAGAAATTTACATCTATTCTGTTTAGATATTTCAAGTAGTGTTTCTCTTGTCCAGAAACATTTTATGTCAGAGAAGCCAGTAAGTATTATGTGGACTGAAAACCATATATAACCGTTATTGTAAAATATTGGTTATGATGTATCCTCCTACACAGTGATTTTTAAATAAATTTAATGAAAAAAAGCAATTTTTGTCCTGTATAAAAAGGTCTCCAAATGAATTATAGTTAACCAAAAGAGGTTTAAGTGATAAGATTGACTTAAACATGCAGTGATCTTAACAGCTACAGTCATCCAGAACATTGTTTCCAAGGTGGTTGCAAATCAGAAGAATCTGGGGCACTTCACTTAAAAAGTTTCCTCTAAGCCCATGTCTGGGGAAGCAGTGCATCTGTATTTGTTTTAATAAGCACTTGAGATATGCTGAAGCAATCAGATTTTGGAGATACCCCTAAAGTAGAGAAAAATAGCTATTTTAATATGTTAGTAAAATTAATGTAAATAGTTATCAGTGTGAAACAGCAATTAAATGCTTTCTATTTTAGAATTATATAGTGGAGTCTCAGTCCAAGCACTAAGAATTCAAGAACTACTGTTCTGTGTGACAACTTCATTTCTAGTTCCTAAGCCACATTCTGCCTCAATCCTGAAGGTGACCTCCACTTCTGCTGGAATTGCCCCAGGGTGGTGTCAAAGTTCCAGGGGCTTGCACGGGATCCAGGATTGCGGAAAATGTCCATTTGGTTTTGGTCATTGGTACAGATCATTTTGCCTGGCCACATACTACTGCACATCTGAGTGCCCTTTGCAAGAAGAAAACTTTCCATGGCTGTGCATGGTCCCCACTGCCTGGACAGAACATATGGCCATTTCCCCTGCAATCTATCCATCCCACTCTATCCCCAATGCTTTCCAGGGCAGGATGTAACTCTGTCTCTCTAGTCCTATAATTTTCTCTACTTCCCAATATGTATGTTTTTCTAGATGTGAGAAAGTCTTTCTTCAAGACTTCAAGCTTCTCCAAGACATGGGATTGTGCCATATAATCCTTATCCTACAGCCAGACCGGGGTTTTTGGAAACCCAGGCAAGGAGCAGCAGTGTGCCTCAAACTCTCTACACTCAGACGCTTTATGAAGAAATGAGAGTGGTAGGTAGTTTCTGCTTGGGTAGAGGGGAAGAGTGCCGCAGTCCGGCTGCAGCAAAATAACCGGGGGGTGAGGAGCAACTTGTGTACATTGATACAGCAGGAGTGGGAGGCAGACAGCAGGGGTCTAATCTCCAATTGAATGCACATCTTAACATAATCATTATCATCTCAGTGGCTTGCTTGGCATCACCTTTCAACCAAAAATGCCATGCATCATTCCTACTTGGCTATGGCTCTCAGCGTTATCTTTATAGTAGATTAGAAATTAGTAAAAAACAAATTGAAACAGTGTTAAGTAAATTGTTAGAGGTTCAGACCATGGAGAAAGACATTTTAGATCAAGTAAAAGAGAAGGTCTCTCAAGCTAGTGAGACAGAGGAAGAAAATTTAAAGGAGGAAGAACTATCAGGAAAAGAGTTACAACAGGAGGCTGCTACTAACACTTTTCTATCACCAGAGGGCGTAAGTGTNTGAGAGGTTGTGTGTCGTGTTGATTGTTGTTTTATTTGGGGGGGGGGACGAATAATTTGTGTACATTGATACAGCAGGAGTAGGAGCCGTTTATTGTAGGATAGGAGCAGTATTTATACATTCCACACAGCTTATCTAATTAACATAAACTAGATACATCAGTCAACCAATAAGGAATCTCCACACTTAATGGCTCGCTGGCGTTACTTCACAAACCACTCCCTCTGGCAATATACCAAGCGCCATCCAGACTTGTTTACAGACTCTAACATTTCTCTGGCAAAATGCCAGGCGCCATCCTGACTTGTTTACAGACTCTAACAGAAGAGAATGCAAGAGAAAATTCAAAGTCATTTGAAGGCAATAACAGAACAAGAAAAAAGTAATATGAAAATGCTTGGACACAGGAAATCAGGAACTGAAAGCTAACAATTAAAGGGTACAGTTTTCCTTCAGGTTAAACACTTAGCTGTGTATCTGATTTAGCCTTTCAATGGCTTATACCAAATGATCAGAAGAATCAGATTAATTCAATGTCTTCCCAGCACCCACTCAGGTCTAATCAACTGTACCCCAGAGATGGCCACTTTCTTTGTCCATCTGTTCCTTCTGAAAGCTGAGGGGAACAGGTTTTCTTTAACAACAAAGCAAAACAAAACATGCTTGGTCAGTAAGTTGTGATTAGATGGCCCACTAAATTTGGAATGCATCTTATTCCCGAATTCTGAGAAAGTATCTGGCTCTTCTAAAAATCTTCATGCTATAATGTATGTGTTATTTCCACTCTGCCTACAAAATGACATTATTATGTCATTTACTGTATTGATAGTGTCATAACTAATAATAATTAGGAGATCTTATATCATCTCTAACTTTATCAGTCTTCGCTTATGGATTTGACTTTAGAAGCCAACAAACTAACAAAAATGTAAAAATAGAATACAATAAAATCTTGTCAATCTCAAATCAGCTTTTCTAGCCGTAAAGCACTCTGTATCAGTCACATGGAATGTCACTTTGGTGTTGAGTATAACAACCAATCTTTGTGAATGTCTATGATTATGAAATGAATTTTTTTGTCTTTTCACCTACTTTAGGTGATAATTCAGTCATCTATGAATTTTATTTCATTATGAATTTTCTAAAAGCAGAGATAACATAAACTGATTTTAAAAGACCTTTACCACTAGGTGGCACCAAATAGCCATAATTCATACATTGTCTCCTAAAACCAAACACATTCCATTTTAAGGATTATCTTTCTTTCCTCATGAAGAGAATATTTATCAAAATTAAAAACAGATGACTTGTTCTTTTATAAAAATCAATAAAAATATTTTTTTTCTAAATAAATAAGACCTATATTTTGTTTTGTTTTGTTTCATTTTTTTGTTAACAGTCAATAAGTTTATGGAAACATTCTTTGTTGCATTTCACAGTATGTCATTCTTTTTCTCCCATTACATGACTACAGCATAATAATACTTTTTTTGTTTTCCTTATAAACATTTATGATGGTCCTTTCTGGAGGGTTTGGCTCTGTTTTTTAAGATCTAGGTTTACTGAGTATAGTCCTTGTCATTACACAAGGTGCCTTCATTTTAATAGTGATGTTCTCAGTCCAAGGATGCATTGGGCTTATGATATAGGTGCTACGGTGAGAGATGTTCCTCCTTTCCTGCACTTGTAAATTACCCTCTAAAATACAGGGCTCACAACATGACTTTAGGTTTTTGTCACCTCAAGGTTTGACTACTGCCATGTCCTCTACCTTGGTTGACAGAGGAAGAGTCCTAGAATATTCAGCTAGTACAGAATGTGACAGCTTGTCTGTTTAGCAATGCCAACCACACAGAGCACATTATACAGATGCTCCGTGCATAACTCTGGCTTCCAACAGTCATTCTAGGTGTTCATTTTAATTTATAAAGCTCTCCATGGCCCAGGACTTATAAGTAAGTTATATGACGCACTCATTCCCTATCCTGGCAGTTAAGGCATTTTACCAGATAGTTCTGCGATGCAATAATGAATTCAAAAGTTAGAGGTCCTTGACTTTGCCACTCAATCTCATTTTCTGGCTTAAAAATAATTCATTTTGTGTAATACAGAATTTCCTTGAAAATGTTCGTCCTTAATTTAGATTCAGTGAATAGTATTTTTATTTGTATGAAAGGAGACAGGGTGTAGCAGAACAAAGGGTAAATTCTGTTTTCTCAATCAAAGAAAATAACAGTTTAGTAATAGATGTCTATTACAAAATTATAAGAAAAATTAACACAACAGCAAAAACTAAGTTTAGCATACTATAGTTCACAATCATTATCATTCAACAAACATGTATAAAATGTTGAGTATAATTACGATATTGTGCTATAAATTATAAGATATTGCATCAAATTATACAAAATTATAATATTATTAAGTGGATAGTTGTAACAAATATAAAACAAAATACTGAAGTACTGATTTTTCATTGACATTATATAACATCTTTCCAAATAAATTGTTGCTTTCATAGAATAAGAAATTTAGAAAGACATAAAGACCTCAAGATTACAAATTTGCCAGGACTTCAAGCAACTGAAAACTCTGGAAACTAAATTCAAGACGAATTAATAAAAATAAATTAGTTTAAATATCTGTAACATATAACAAATACATATTATATGTCTCTGTGTAGCAATTTTCTTAATCAGAAAGCACTGATTAGACGAAAATAAGGGCTTAGCAAATATTCTATGTGCATTTGAAATTTCTTCTATGTCCTAAAAAAAGAAAAGCAAATAAATTAAACATTATTTCCCCCTTACCAAAATAGAGTGAAGAGGAAGGAATGGTGATTTCCTACTTCCAAACCTGAGTTAATTACAAGATCCTAGCTTTGTCAATTTAAAAAGTTTTAAAATGAGGAGACAGCAGGAGAGAAATAAAATCTTTTTTTAAAATATTTTTTTTAGTTATAGGTGGACACAATGCTTTTATTTTTATTTATTTTTTTGTGGTGCTGAGGATCGAACCCAGTGCCTCACCGGCACTAGGCGAGCACTCTACCACTGAGCCACAACCCAAGCCTGAGAAATAAAATCTTAACATGCACACATTTCTTTATTTTAATAATATAGAAAATTATTTTCTTTAATCAGAAATAATGACCGCAAACAAATTT
This sequence comes from Marmota marmota marmota, assembly GCF_001458135.2. Classification (NCBI taxonomy): domain Eukaryota; kingdom Metazoa; phylum Chordata; class Mammalia; order Rodentia; family Sciuridae; genus Marmota; species Marmota marmota. The sequence continues at coordinate 9,337,191 of NW_026000142.1, forward strand.
TTAAACCACCAATGAGATGATTTTAGCAGAACCTATAACCTAAAAATGGAAAACACATGTATTTGCATAGATATTCTTGCACAAATAAAAACAATGTATATTTTAGTGAATTTCATTATTGAAAGCCTTTTAAATTATTGTGCAACAAGAATTCTAAGTCTTCTCTGAAGCTACTACCATCTTTTCCTTTATTATCTATTGTCATTGTGCTTTTATCTTTTCTAAATCAAAAAAATAGTTTGTAGGTTTTGATAATTTTCAGCCAGAATAGCCTTTCAACAGACACCATTCCTGCTGGAGTGGTGGAAATGTTGCATTGCAAAGTACATTCTTGCACATGGCTCTTAATATTTATTAGGATAGCAGGGGATGTAGCTCATTTTTCAGTTTGGGGGTTCCGTATCTTCATGTAAGGTTGACATGGTAAGAGAGACAAACAATGAATATTGATTCCAATAGACAAACAGTGCTTTGTCTCTAGATATGCATTATTAGAGATGCTAATATTATAATCTTGAATGCTTATTAAAAATGCATGGAAGTAACTGACTGAATTTGTTGTGTTACAAAGTCAATGGTCTCATAGTTAGACTATATTTCACTACCATAGTTTGCTTACAGTGTATAGAACTATCTAATACCAAAATACCAACGTTTATATACACTTGGAGGAAAACAAAAATTTTTCAAAGCCAGTATCTGTGCATCATTCTTAATCCATACAAAACAACATGAATTTCTGATTAAAAATGTACCATTAAAATATATCTGAATATATGCATGCATGGAAATATGACAGTAAGACATTTGTACAGTTAATATAATTGATTAGTATTTTTAAATCTATTTTAAAATACAATAACTCCCCCCAAAAATAGAAGATGGTTGAGAAGATCTTCTTGATTAAATTTTCTAACTTTAATCTCCATTGAATGACAATAACAGTAAATATGTTTAGAGAATTTACTCAAAGTATAAAGAATATATGAAACATTCTAGGTCCACTATTTACTGTTATTTGTAAGATGCTATAAGTGGAAATTTACTATATATACAAATCCAAAGTTACAGAACTGTCTTAGATGTGAACCCAGACAATCTGACAAAAGAGCTTGTGTTTTAAATCAAGCTCTAAGTTTATCAATTATTTAAAATAATGTATTGATAGTTTATCACAATAGAGCTCTGCATTTAATAGCATAGCTTTCCCATTATTTTAATTAATATTTCTAGTGAGTAGATAATGATCTATTTTTTTTTTAATTTTTTTTAGTTGTTGATGGACCTTTATTTCATTTATTTGTTTTTATATATGGTGCTGAGAATCTAACCCAGTGCCTTACACATGCTAGGCAATCGCTCTACCACTAAGCCACAACCCTAGCCCATTATCTATTTTTCAAGTTAATACCTTTTATTGCTATAGTAACCACGTTAGTGACTTCATTTTGTTTTTATTCATTTTATTTATAAAGCAATTAATGTGTGTGTGCATATATATATATATATATATATATATATATATATATATATATATAT
>NW_026000142.1:9338753-9377597 GCF_001458135.2 Marmota marmota marmota
TGTATATATATATATATATATATATATATATATATATATATATATATATATATATATATATATCATTATTGGAAAATATTCAAGCAATAGTTACAAAATATCAAAGACCTGTCTCAACTGTCAATTCCAAGTTCTCATCCAAAGGCAAGATATGTTGGGGCTGGAGTTGTAGCTCAGTGGTAGGAGCACTTGCCTAGCATGTGTGAGGCTCTGGGTTGGATTTTCAGCATTTCATATAAATAAATGAATAAAATAAAGGTCCATCAACATAAAAAAATTTAAATGTAACATATGTTAAAATTCTGTTGTATGTTTTCCCAGTTCTCCTGCTAAGAACTAACAGGAGTTTATGAAAACAATTATACTGTATCTATTATTCCAATATTATTTTAATAACTACATATTTTGCACATTCCTCATAAGTAAATATGCATCTGCCATAACTTTTCAATTGTTGTCCAGTATTACATAATTTGGATGCACCATATTTAATGATTTCCTTTCCTACTTAACAAATACACTGGGGATCTTCACTTTGTTACTATAAACAACACCAAATGTGACATCCTTATTATATATATTACCACTGTACATAAAAGTAAATCCTTCTTTAAAATAGATTCCTATGGACCTTCATAATAGTCCAAGTGTGTGTGTGTGTGTGTGTGTGTGTGTGTGTGTGTGGTGCTAAGGACTTTTACCCTTTATATTCTTAGCAGCACAACATTGACAATGTTGCAGTATTCTGTGCTTTTATGTATCTTTAATGGTATTATGGACTAAATTACATAAATCTCCCCCAATTCAAATGTCAAAATCCTATCCTTCAAAGTGATGGTACTGAGAATGGGGCACTTGTAGATGATGAGATCATGAGGATGGGACCCTCTTGAGTGGAGCTAGTGCCCTTATAAAAGGAATCCCAGAAGGTTCTCTCACCCTCTTTCCGCCATGTGAGGAAACAATGAGAAGTCAGTAGCCTGCAGCCTGAAAAAGGGCCCTCAACCTGATTTTAAACTTTGAGCCTCCAGAACTGTAAGAAATAAGCTTCTATTGTTTTTAAGCCACCATATCTATGATGCATACTCAGCAGCCCTAACTGAGACAACTGGTAAAAAAAAGAAGCATTTTTATTTTCTAATTTCATACACTACTAGATACGTTCCAGACACAATTTGTTCTTGTAACACACGGTTAGGCATCTCTGTGGGGGCTGTGATTTCTTCAATGAGCACGACGACTTCCTTGGCCCCAGCTTTACATGCACTTTTCTGGTAAAACTGCAGGTTTTTAAAATCCTTTAACACTGTGTTCTGCTCTGAGTTTTCCCAGTAAATCTAGCTAAAAGCTGCCAGTAATATCCATGGCACAGCATTAGCTGTGCTGCCTTGAAATTTCCTCCACCAGATTAATTAGCCCATCACTTTTACATTCAGCCTCATATAAAGTTTTAGGGTACGGGGAAAAATGTAGTCAAGTTCTTTGCCAGAATATAACACAAGTGGCCTCTAGTCCAATTCCAAATAAGAGTCCTCATTTCCCTCTAAAACCTCATGAGCACAGTCCACAATTCTCTTGGCATTGTGGTCTTCTGAACTCTCACCAGAATCACCCATTAAGCTCCACTTACAACATTCTAGAGCTTTTCCAGCCTGTATCTCTAAACTTTTCAAAATTCCAACCGTGCAAACCAGCTCTAAAGGCTTCTGATTAGTCGCAGCAAATACCTCATTTCTCAGTACCAGTTTCTGTTTTAGTCTCTTTTGCATCATTGAGACAAAAACATCTGACCAAAAACAACTTAGAGGAGGGCAATAATTATTTGGGACTCACAGTTTCAGAGTTCTCAGTCCATAAATGGCTGAATCCAATGCTCTGGGCCTAAGGTAGGGCAGCACATCTTAGAGAAATGACCCCACAAGGGCTGCTCAGCTTATGAAGTGGTCAGGAAGTAGAGAGAGAGGGGAAGGAAGATCCACCCCCAGTGACCCACCTCCTCCAGCCATGCCCCGCCAATCTACAGTTACCATCTAGTCAGTCCATTCAAACTAGGGTGAACTGCTTAGGTTACAGCTCTCATAAATCTAATCATTTTACCTCTGAATATGCCTGTGTTAACAGGAGCTTTTGGGGGGCAGTCTCATATTCAAATCATAACAATTATATATATTTTTCCAATCTTAAATATTAAGAAATTTAGGCAAAAATGCAACTTTAAAGCTTCTCTTAAAAGATCATAGATGTGGCAACATTAAGCCTGTATATTTTAGCAACACAATCCCAAACCCTGAACAGAAACTACAACTTCTAGAAGAAGCCGGGCTTCTCCCACTTGCCTGCAAGATGTCCTGAGTTTCTCACCTGCAGTTCCTGAAATACCCTTATGAGACTCGAATTGGCTACCCCTGAACTAATTATTTCAAACAATTGAGATATGTGGCTTTAGAAAAGAAAAACGCAATCACTCAAATATGCTCATGTTTTAATTTACCAGGATTACATTACATTTGAGTATTTCTATTATTGTTATGGAAATCTTTACAGTAGTAGAGAAACTATTAAGTGAAATATACATATATGTCATTATCTTCAATAATTATCCAACTTTGGCTGTTTTTCAGTCATTTCTATTTTCTTTTTCACTTTGGGTTTTATGAGATGCACATGTGCTAATAGAGATTTTTACAGGTCAGTTTTCCTCCTGTTGTGCCTTGTGGTTCCCACAAGATGCTTTACAATTAAAAAAAAAAAAAAATCACTAAATCATTTTAAAACTCTCTACTTAAAGGCTACTTTTTTCACTTAAATATAATTTTGACCAAACCAAAAATCAAATTGGTCTCCAAAGATTTTTATAAGATTTATATGACAGGATATTATTTTTAAAAGAGTACAAATAATAACAGATATCTTTGAGGTGTATACTATATTTTAGCACTATACCAGAGAACCTACTAATTTATTATAATACAACAAAATAGATATTAGGCATTAGATTATAGAGGAAAATACAGGTCACCAACATTAAGATTCCATAAAGGAATAATTTTATATTTTTATTAACAGGCCTGTATCTAATCATAAATACACTGAACCATAAATGTAATTAATTTTGATCTAGAAAAACCTAGGCAGATATTGATGTAGTCAAATTGTGTGTGGTCATTCCAGGTATAAAGAAAATAGGACATGAAAGGATAGCCTGCTTAAGAAGGAGGAGGAGGAGGAAGAGGAAGAGGGGAAAAGATGATCAAATAGGATCCAGGATTTCATAAGAGAATATCTAAAATATCTGAAAATGCAACAAAAATTGCTTACCATACCAAGAACCAGGAAAGTCATAACATTAAGCAGAGACTACCAACAGATGCCAACAACTAAATGAATTATGTGTTGTTGGAATTATCTGATGAGAATTATAAAGTAGCTTCAACAAATAATAATAAACAATCTTAAATCGAAGATACAAGAGATAATCACAACACTGAAATACAAGCAATAGAAAAAGAAGGAAATGGAAATGATAAGCCTGAAAAATACAAAGGCACACTCACTGTGTGTGTTCAACAGTAAAGTAGAGATGACATAGGATAAAACCAAGTGACTTGGGAAGAGATCAGTAGAATGTATTCAATATAACAATATAGAGAAATAGACTGAGAAAATAGAAGGAGGTATCACAGATAGCTGTGCTATAATAATGAAAAAAATGATAACATTTCTCTTGGTTTATCATTGGTGTCTAATACATAGAGAATAGTTAGCATAGAACTGCCGCAGTCTGGCTGGGCACACAATCAGGAGCCACCACACAGCTTGTAGATTCAAACAGCAACTCTTTATTCCCAAACTCACACCAGCCGTCTACAATCACGTTCTGGGGAAATCCACGTTCTCTGCCCAAATCCACCTCCACTGGGCTTCTATCTCCAAAATATATTGTCTGAATCCCGTGAGAACTCAAGGGGAACTCAGGCAGCAGGATACGCCCTATTCCCAGCAGGAATAATCTTAAACCTTAAACCTGGAACCTAAACCGGGAATGCCCTAATCCGCCTTGGTCCTTGAGCAAGGTCACCTACATTCAATGTCACTGCAACATGGGGTATGCTGGCAAGGAAATTGTCATACCTACTTGGCTAATGGCTCCCAGCATAGAACTGTAAAGGCATCTGAAGAAACAATGACTGAGAAATCTCCATATATAGTGAAAGGCATAAATCTTAAGATTCAAGAAGCTGGGTGAACCACAAAACAGAATACACCCGAAGAAATCCAGGCAAAGATACAAATAATTTATGTTCTGACACCTAAACACAAAGAAAAACTCTTGAAAGCTTCCAGAGGGAAGGTGTGCATTACCTACAGGGGAATCCAAATTTAACACAGTGCGTTGCACATCTGAAAGTACAGAGATCATAAGAAAACAATACAACACTTTCAAGTGCTGAAGGAACAATCTTCAACTGTGATTACTTTATCTAGAAAAAGCATTCTTTGGAAAAGGAAGGGATATAAAGACATTCCCAGACAAAGGAAATCTAAGAGAATATTTATTAGCTAACTTACCTTAAGGAATAGCTAAAGGTAATTTTCTAAACAGAGGAAATGATAACAGAATCAGTACTTCAGATAGAAAAAAACAAGTGTCAGGGTGTATAATAACTGGGGTAAGTGTGATAGAATAGCCTACTTCATGTGAGGTCCTTGAATCATTTTTTCATGTTCAAGTGAAAATTGTAACACCTTCTGGTGTAGTGCCCAGGGCAGGTAGAAGGCATGCTGAGACACTTTCACTTAAAATGTGGGTGTGGCTCTCCCCTATTATAGAATGTTATTTTACATATAGGAACTCCACATTATTTCACAAGTAAATTATATCAGCCTGGACTAACCAGGAGAAAGTATCGAAAATCAAAAGTGGTCTTTGAACCTTTTAATTTCCATCACTAGGAGGCAGGCTGAGAACTGAGAATATTGGCCAGACAGAAGATCCAAAAGCCCAGAGAACAAATAGAAATGTCGCAGAGTCATTCCCAAGAAGCAAGTTTAGGCTCTCATCAAGGAAATGGCAATATATGCTAGGCTGGATTTCAGAATTGGTAAGGATATATGTGCCTCCTTTTTGCCCATATTAGAACAGGAGCATCTATTGCCTGTCGATAGCCTGTCTGGCCACTGTATGTTGAGTACGTGTGCCTCATCTGGGAGGGTCAGATAGCTAGTCATTTTAGTTCACAAGTTTTCAGATTGAGAGGAATCCTACTGGAAGAGATGTACCTGAAGGACCTCACCAGAAAAAATCTTGTGATCATGTCCATTTGTGCTTCCACATGAAATAACTATATGGCATGATGAAGGTCGACTAGTTTAGTTTGGGTGCCTATGCAGTACCTACAAGGCCCTTCAGAGTTCAGAATGGAGCTGAAGTAGGAAAAGAAGGTGTGACACCCATATTTATTAAGTTCTGGCTTATCCTCAGCACACAATGTCCCAGTGCTAAACTCTGAGGAGTCTGAAAATTCTAAATGCAGACATAGTATGCTTACCATAATGGGATTCTGGACCACGTTTTATTTCAAAGTTTATTATCTTGATCTGTAACTTTTGGTTTGTGTTCTTGGTCCATCCCTCACAAATTTTAGAGTTGGGCCTAAAAGTTGTGGAAAACTAGCATTAGAGAACCTGTTTTCATACAACCCAATTTTAGGAGAACCCTTGATTCATTTAAATATATATATTATAATATATAGTTTATATATAATGAATATCTACATACTTATATAGATATAAAGGTGTATATATGTACACATAATTCATAATCTCATAGATTGTTTTAGTCAGCTTTCTGTCACTGTGATGAAAAGACCCAACAAGAACAACTTAGAAGATGGAAAGCTTTATTTGGCTTATGATTTCAGTCCATGCTTGGCTGACTCCATTGTACTAGGTCCAAAGTGAAGCAAAACATCATGGCAGAAGGGAGTGGCAGATGAAAACAGCTCAGAAAATGGCAACCAGAAAGCAGAGAGAGTATGAGTTCCAACAGTCGGGGATAATATAATCCCCAAGGGCATGCCCCAGTGACCTACTTACTTACTCCAGCCATTCCCTATCTTCCTACAGCTACCACCTCTTGTCCTAACATTGTCTGTAGAAAATACTATTCATTCTTCCACTAAATATCCTGGGCATTCTTGTTAAAAATCAATTGCTTAGAAATAAAGCGTTTACTTCCAGACTCACTTATTCCATTGACCTCTGTGTCTGTCTCTATGTCTGTCTTCATATTGTCTTTTTCACTGCACTTTTGATGATGTCTAATCCATCCTAATTATTAACCTATACAATGGATTGATCTCCTGATTAGGTTATACTTCTCACAATCTCATCATTTCTCTTCTAAATACTCCTGCATTGTCTTACACATAAGCTTTCAAACCAAATTAGATTCTCCCAAATCTCCCAACCTTAGGAAAATACCAACCTACTTCTTGACTCCATAGATTTGCCTATTCTGAATGTTATTCATAAAAATGATTTTATGTGACTGGCTTCTTTGTCATACGTTCAAGGTTAATCCATATTCTAGCATGTATCAGCACTTCAGTTATTTGTATTGCTGAGCAATATTCCCTTGTATGGACATACCACCTTGTATTTATCGATTCATCAGTTGATGGTCATTTTGGTCATTTATATATTTTAGCTATTGAATAGTGCTGCTAATGTTAAGTATATTTCTGTGCAAGTTTTGCACATATGATGTTTGGACATGTGTTTTTATTTTTCTGGAATGTATATCTAGGAATGGAGTCACTGAATGAGATAGTAAGCACATGCTTAAACATTTGAGAAATTTCCAGACTGTTTTGTAAAGTGGCTACACTATTGTGTATTTAATCAGTATTGGATGAGAGTTTCCATCATACCTACCAACACTTGTGATTACCTTTTTTTTTTTTAACCAGAAACATTCTAGTTGTGTGAAGTAGTACCTCCTTATAGTTTTTATTTTGACTTTTCTTGATAGCTAAGGATATTGAATATATTTTATGTATTTATATATAGATTTCTATATGTTCTTTGGAGAAATGTCTATTCATATCTTTTATCCAGTTTTGACTTGAGTCATTTATTATTAATGCATTGTAAAAGTTTTTGACTATCTCTTCTGGATTCTAGTCCCTTGTCAGATAATTTGCAAATATTTTCTCCATTCTGTGGGTTACTTTTTCATTTTCTTTATTGTATTCTTTGACAAATAAGTTGTTTGAACATTTTGATAATGTCTATACTCTTTTCCTTTTTTTTTTTTTTTTTGGCTGCATTTTGAGTCATGCCTCAAAAATTTGCCAAATCCAAGTACAAAATAATTTACACCTGTTTTCTTCTAAAAGTTTTATAGCTTTGACTCATAGATACGTGATAGAGTTCAACTTCATTTCCAAGTGGGTATCAATTGTCTTAACATTGTTTGTAAAAAATACTATAATTCTTCCACTGAATGTCATTGGCATTCTTGTTAAAAATCAATTGATTATAAATAAAGGGTTTACTTCCAGATTCTCCACTTATTCCATTGACCTCTGTGTCCGTCTCTATGTCTGTCTTCATGTTGTCTTTTTCACTGCACTTTACAATAAATTTTGAAATAAAATTTTGAGGTCTCCAAATTGTTCCCTTTTGCAATGCTGTTTTGTAACAATGTGTTTAGAAGTAAGTTTAATATTTTTGAGCACAGTTTTTGTTGTTACCTTAGGTAGTTTATTTTACAGGTTTGTCTTGTTTACCAAATTAATCTATAATAGTAACAAGAAACAGTAGTTGGAATTCATTTTAAACAAAGAACAAAATTAAATAGAATTTTTCTTTAAGCATGTAGATTTTGATGGTTTCTTAAAATTTAAATTCCATTATTTACTTTCTCCATGAACCCAAACAGCGTATCACCAAACCTTCTTCATTTGCAAAATGGAAGTGGAAATCATGCTATTGTCAGATGATTTTAAAATATGTTTTTTTCCCTTCAGTAATTTAGAATACTCTTGTGGAGTTTTTGGATAATAAAAATTATGTTACTGTATGACTACAGAAAAATTGATAGAAGATTTTATTTCAATGTGTAACAGAAGAGTAATGCTAGATATAAGTGAGGACAGTCAAAATAAATATTTTACTGTCAACAAGATATGTTAAGCCTGATATCCATTTTTTTTATTTAAAAAAAAATATTTGTTTAGTTGTAGGAGGACACAATACCTTTATTTTTATTTATTTATTTTTACGTGGTGCTGAGGATTAAACCCAGTGCCTCACCTTCACTAAGCCACAACCCCAGCCCCAAGCCTGATATCCATTTTAAAAAACAGATACTACAATATTATTTTAGCAGACAGTTCAAATACTCACAGACTATTAGACACTAAGTTATCTCCTTAAATAATACCTTGAGCTGGGCTAGGGATATAGCTCAATGGCAGAGCACTTGCGTGGCTATGTGAAAGACACTGTGTTCAATCCTCAGCAGTGCAAAAAGTAATAATAATAATAATAATAATAATAATAATACTTTGATTCTCATTAAGTTATTAATAACTATACAATCTTTGAAAAATTGTAAATTCCATTTTACAAATGACATCTGTTCACAGCTTATATATAGCTTGTCTTCCACCTATAAACCTAGTTGGCAGGCAGGGAACATTCCCTCAATAGCAGAGAAGGTCTACTATTCTAGTTGTGGAAGGAATAACTCTATCTATTGGTGGATATTGATGTCTTTGCCCAGGGAGTAGCCCTTAGTATCCTATCCAAAAGAAAGTGCTCATCAATGGACTCAAGGACAGATGGGTTTATTTCTTTCATTAATCATTTTCTTATTTTATAGGCATATATCTGTGTGTGTGTGTGTGTGTGTGTGTGTGTGTATATATATATATATATATATATATATATATATATATATATATATATATCAATCTATATCTTATTGGTAGAAATGTGTACTATCACATAATACACATTTTACCATAAGAAAACAAATTCCAACTTTTAGGAAATTACATTATTGTATAAGATTACTGAATTGGAAATTATATCTACAGTCATCATTGTTTCTATCTCAAATAATCGCTTAAGTTGTTTTAAATACACTATCATTCATTCACTAAACGTCTCTGTGCCAGAAACTATACTAAATGCTAGTTATAAAATACTACATAAAGCAGAGTAGAACTCTTCCATGATGTGACTTACATTCAGGTAACAAGGTGAAAGAGTAAACAAACACATATTGTTGAAATAATTAAATTAGGCAATTAATAAATAAATACTTAAGATAATGATAAAGAGCTATGAAACAGCACCTTATCAAGAAATATAAGGAAGAGAAAGGAAAGAGAAGACAAAAACAATTCTACTCTCAAAATTATTATTTATTACTCATCTTGAGAGAACTGCCCCCAATATAAGCACCAAAATTCTATGAAGACATATATAAAGTAGAATTCACTTGTATAAAAGCATTAAGATAGGAAGGGATTCTAAGATTTTCATCCAAAAAACTGCTGAAAGAAATGGTGGTATGCAGTTGGAGAAGATAATGCTAAATGAAGTTAGCCAATTCCAAAAAAAAATCAAATGGAGAATGTTTTCTCTGATATAAGGTGACTAACTCATAGTGGGGTAGGGAGAGGGAGCATGGGAGGAATAGACGAACTTTAGATAGAGCAAAGGGGTGGGAGGGGAAGGGAGGAGTTAGGGAGTTAACAATGTGGTAGAATGTGATGGACATCATTATCCAAAGTACATGTATGAAGACATGAATTGGTGTGAATGTACTTTATATACCAACAGAGATATGAAAAATTGTGCTCTATATGTGTAATAAGAATTGTGATGCATTCCGCTGTCATGTATTTAAAAAATAAAAGCAATTTTAAAAAAAAAGAAATGTGGTATTTAGTCTGCAAAAGGAAATAGGACAAAGGGAAGAATGACACTGAGGTTTATATCTGAAAAGTTTCATGAAATAAAAGGAAAACAATGAGTTTGTGTGTTACATAGGAAGGACCAAACGAGGAATAATAGGAAAAAATAGAAAATTAGTATTGGTTCTTCATTACATGCCAAGTGCCATTTTATAAATATTTAAATGTTTAATATTTCCATGATTATTTAGGCAAATTATAATTGTTTGTACTCATGGGGTACCAAATAATATCACATAGATACACACTTACACACACACACACACACATAATATTTATACATCCACCAGTCAATGAATAATGATTAAATCAAGTTAATTAACATATTCATCATTTCAAATGCTTATTATTTTTTAAATACATATTTTTAGTTGTTGATGGACGTTTATTTTATTCATTTATTCATATGTGGTGCTGAGAACTGAACCCAGTACCTCACACATGTGAGACAAATGCTCTACCACTGAGCCACAACCCCACCCAAATGCCTATTGTTTTGTGATAAGAGCATTTGAAAATTTATCTCAGCAATTTTGAACCATAGATACTATGGTGTAAGAAAAAAAAAATTTTAAACTGTGTTCTTCCTACTAACAAACTTTTTACTCTTTCTCCCCTACTTTCTTCATCCCTAATCTTGGGTGACTGCCATTCTATTCTCTGTTGCCATGAGTTTGCTTGCTTTAGATCCAGTACAGCAGTGAAATTCTGTGGTATTTGTCCTTATGTGGCTGGATAACTTAATATAGCATAATGGGTCCCCTCTATATTTTCTATTTTGTCTTCCTATTTTACGGCCAAATAATATTTCATTCCACATTTTCTTTCTCCATTCATCTGTCGATGAAGACTGCTCTTTTATTTATTTTTATTTATTAGGCAATTGAGGTCAATAAAGTTAAGAAACATGGCTAGATTCACACACAGCAAATGACATAGCTGGAATTTGGCATTAGACCTTTTCCAAAGTTAATGTTCATTCATCTACGTGTTTCTATCTCTTGGTTTTGCCTTAAGGTAAAATATAACATTTTATATCTAGAACTACCCAGCTTGTAAGGCAGTGCACTTTCTATCACAGGAACTGAAGAGGTGCAGGGGGTGAGATTCACGTAGAAAGAAACCTCTACAATCTTCAAATCTAAAGGCTGCAATTCTCAGTGAGTTAGGAAGCCCTGGTCTGTAGCACCTATCCAACTGATTGAAACTACACACATCAGTGCAGTTTACTTCACAGGATTAACAAATCATCACCTATTAGAGATCTGGGCCCTGTAGGATTTGCAAGCTTGTTATATAAGTGGAAACATTGAAATAGAATGAGAGTACTGTATTAGACACCAGAGGAAAGTGGGCTAGCCTTAAAGAAAAATTTCACCTCGTTCACAGTTTGACTAGGACCAGATTGCAAAACACCTTTCCAATTCTGGTATGGTTTTCATTTTCCAAAATTGCAATTACCTAGTGAAATCAAGTCTACATACTTTTAAGCCAAACATGAATGCAAAAATATCTTTAGTAATAACAGACTCATTAAGTAACTACAATTAAAATGGCTTATTTTGTAAACATCTGCTCAAACAAGATATTTCACTTTTTATGTTGCTTTTATCTTTAAGTGATTGAATGGAGTTTCCACATCAGGTAAACTTATTAAAAAGCCATGCATCTTCAGTTTAGCAAGTGGCTCTTTTCAACCCACAAATATATTCCTTTTTTTAATCTTTATTTTATTTTTTAGTTATAGATGGACATAATATTTTGTTTATTTACTTATTTTAAGTGTTTTAGTTGTTGAGAGATCTTTATTTTATTTATTTATATGCGGTGTTGAAAATTGAACTCAGTGCCTCACATATGTCAGGCAAGTGCACTACCTCTGATCCCCAGGGCCGGCTCCGCTTTTATTTATTTTTATGTGGTGCTGAGGACTGAACCCAGTATCTCACACATGCGAGGTAAGTGCTCTACTGCTGAGCCACAACTCCAGCCCTACAAATATATTCCTTTTAAATCTTAATTTTAAGTATTTTGCAGTTTTGAATTCAAACTAAAATTAATTTTTATTGCCATTTGAAAAAATCTAGATATGGACTTTAACATTAATTTTTCAATAGTTAAGAATTACACAGTTTATTGCTGTAGCTGTAGCTCAGTGGCAGAGCGCTTGCCTAGCATGTGTGAGGCACTGAGTTTGACCCTTAGCTCCACATGAAAATAAACAAATAAAAAACAAATAAAAATTTTAAAAAAGAATTACACAGCTTAATTTTATGTTGTATAGAAGTGTATTTCTTATCAGTTTTAAAATGACTATGTCACAAGTATTCAGTGACTAATTTTAGTATATAAATTGAACTGATGCAAAGAAGAGAGCATATGCTCCATCTTTTAAAGCATTAATTTTACCCACTAAAGCTTTTCCTTCACAAGGTTAAATAATCCTACTGCCACATTGCTCATCCTTAAACATGCAAGTCCTGCCACACCTTTTACCACACCTAGGCCTTCATTGGTTCTCTTAATTTAATTACATATTTTCAGTAAGACAAAAAACTGAGGGTGGACCTCACTTAGCTAATGAGATTGGTCTAAATCATGGCCTCAAGTAACTTGATTTGCTAATTTCTTAAAATTAGCAACGCTAGTTAGAAAAATTTGAGTGATATACAAAGAGAAAATTAAGGTAGTTTGCCTTTAGTTCCACTTAAGTTTGGGAACTTGGCATTAAAGGGGTCAACTAGAATCCAAATGAATATTAATTTAACAATTAACGAGCAGAAGACAGAATGGGGGGAAATCTTCAGAAAGGCTACCAATAAATTTTTGTACTTTCTACCATTCTCTAAACTTTAATTTGTGAGGACGTTTTTCATCACACTTTCAAATTAGCCTAGTTCTATAAATTTTTCTTTTTCATTAATTTTGCCTGCAAGGTATACAGCTGCCAAATATTTCATGTAACAATTTTATACCATTAATTCACATATAATAAAAAAATAATCTACTAAACCCACCCCCCGCCACACACACACATCTCATAATGTAGCAAAGAAAAAAAGAAAAAAAAAAGTTCCTGCAAAGATGTTAGTAACAGAGGCTAAAATGATTAAAGTATAAAATATAATATTTTATCATTATGTTTATGTTAAAACACTAATATTTATATTAGAACATCAATACAGCATGTGTTTAAAAGTCATGTTAATATGCGAACAGTTTCAAAAAAGTAAAGCTAGAAACAACATTACCATTCATTGCATTAGCAAATATTTATTGACAGTTTTCTAAGTTTCCAGGCCATATAAACATATTGATGAATAAAACTGTTCCTGCCTTTGGAAAACTAATCTTCCAGTAGAGAAAGAGATATGAACAGAGATTTCTAAAACCATGTGCTCTAATGACAGTTCTCAAAGTTTAGTCTGCAGACTAGCAGCATGAGAATCCCTGGGGATCTTGGTCAAGTAAATTCCATTTGCACCTCAGACTCACTGAATCAGATTCTCTCCCAGAAATCTCAATAACGTTTGAGAACCACTGTGCTGCACATTCAGGTAATCCACACTGAGTAAAATTCGGACTAGAGATGCTGTTCCCTAGGGAAACTTCTACGGTGTTCTTCGGGAAACGTCAAGTCTCTCAGAAAATGTTGTTTCATTGTTAGTTCCTTCCCAAGCCGAATGAAATTATTCCAAACCAGAAAGTAATGAAAGACCTTTCATCTTCCTAGAACACAGAACAAGTAGCCATGTTTTTAATTAAGAATTCTCAGTGATCATTAATAAGAGATTTGACAATGGAAGCAGGCAATAACTGCAAAAAATAACACACTGGACATAAGCAAGGAGAGTCTCACAGAAGACGACCTTCTCTATGACCCTAGCTAAATGTTCCATTTAGTTTCTTATCAAGGAAGAACTGGAGACTAATACCACTCTACAACTTTTTCTTATGCAATAAAGAATTTGACTTTGTTTAAAGAGAGAGGTGGACTTTTTTCTTGGCTCTGTCAAAGATATATCCTTCACTAAGTTAGGGACAGGTCACACTGGATCTTAGGGTAAGACTAGTCATACCCAGTAATCCTACAGTAGGAGTTGGCCATGCAGAAAGACCAGCATGTGACAATATGGGATCTTAGTTCAACATAATATCCGTAGGCCCAGATCAACCATCAGCCATGCCTTTTCCATGGAGCCCAGGACAAGTTCTGTATGCTGAATGCCAGGAGGCTACACGGGGAGAGAATGATGCTTTGTGTTGGGAACTCTCCTGGACTCTGTCCTCTGCTTTGCTTCTTTTTGCTTCCTTTCCCAGCAGTAAGCCATGAATGTAAGTGTAGTCACTTTCTATGACATTTTTGAGATCCATTAGCAAATCATCATCTTTTGGGGTAATTGTGGAAGCCCCCATGAACTTGTTAACAGTGAAGGCAGTATTGGGGACAGTGACCTCTAACTGTGAAATTAGCCCCAACTCCTCATAGTTGATTTCACAAAGTGGGAAAAATCCTGACATACTGAGCCATGAAGTTTAAGAACCATGAGAAGTTGAGGATGAGGAATCTTTGAATCCACAATGACCACAAAATTACTCCTGGTACAGAACTGCAGCAGTGCAGGGATTCTGAGGAAGAGTAATTAAGGGAATTTAGAATTCAAAGGGAGTTAGTCTACTAGATGCATAAGAAAATGAAAATTAACAAGTAACAAGTGAAATAAATGATACTGTGGCTATTATTGTCAGTAATAGTGAAAATGAAAGTAAGAGAAAATGTTGGGGGTATATCCTAAAGCTGGGACAAGCCTGGATCCCAGCTGATCCGAGTGACCAGCTGAGACAGTGCTGGTCTCAGAGCCCCTACCTATGGGCAAAATGAAGGTGAAAGCAAAACAAGGATTTGAAGTGGACCCTGATACTGGGCCAGCTTGGAATCTGGCTAGTCCCATCTGCTGCTGCTAGACTCAACTATTTCCAAAGGAAAAACTTGTGCTGAAGTAAGTGATAGTGAGGAGTTCAGGCTGGTTCACAAAAGAATTGGGACATAAAAAGGGGAGAGTCAAGGGATTCATCCCAGCAGAATGGAAATCTTTGAATGATGATAAAGAAATAGGATGAATAAAGCCCTCTTGGGAATTGTGTTGGACCAGTGGGAGCCTCTGCAAGTCCCCCAACATCAAAAGGTCCAAATAAAATTGCTTTATTAACTTGCTTTGGAGCAATTTTTAAAAGTCACAAGGTACAGATGACAATGAAAAATCTGACCTGGGTCATGGGTCCTGAAATCTTATTAAGATAAAGACTAAATCCTGAAATCTTATCAAGATAAGAATAGAAGGCTTGGGTTTATCTCCAACCTCTGGTTGGAGACTCAAGGCCATATTGGTAAAATGGTCAAGAAGAAGAGATCAAACCTAATGGACCATGGGGACCTGGTGCACTGTGGTTTTCCACAAACTGTTAGTAAAGTCTTAATGGTGTCACAGATAGATTTGGAGGATTTAAGAATTCAAGAGTTGTTTTAGATTTTAAGGTGAAAGATAATAAGGAAATTGTAATGTTGTAACAAGATCTATGTAAAGTGCCTGTTCCCCTTTTACCTGAATGTATTGTAGGGAATGAATATTGTATCTTGCTGGAAGAATACTTTGTATACCTCGTTTTGTAAATAGAAGGCACGTAAACCTGCTGTCCTGCCAATATCGATTAGACATGTTAAATGGGAATCAATACTATTGCCTGAAGCCATAAAGGTTGTTAATTTAAAACAGTCTAGAGTACCTGGAGGACAAGAAAAGATTGCCACTTTAAATAAACCATGTTAGGAGCTGGAGTGTTGGTATGAACAATGCTTGTACAATAGCCATGTGTGCAGCATGGCCTGGGGCATATGCCAAGGCCTGCGAGTACTACCCAGAGGCAACTACTGGGATTTGAGACCAGAAAATTTCCATTTGAGAGACAATTTCCATCCCATATGCCTCTTCTCTTGGCTAAATTTAATCTGTTTCCTTCCTATGATAAACTGTTAACTATCCTAGTTTTCCATGAGTTCTGTGAATTATCAGTTTTAAGGGAGGTTTGGGAGCACCCCCGACCTTGCAATTGAATTGTGATCAGAAATGAGGATAGCCTTGGAGACTGTGCTTTCTAAATATAGAGTTGGCCCTAACACTTCAGAATTCTGATTCTTGTTGTTGTCTCTTATTAATGTTGCATTTTTAAAAAAATGTATGAAATTCTCATTCTGCATTGTGAAATTAGTGGGTGTGAACAAATATTTCATGTTATTTATAAAACCCTAGGGAAAGTCCTCAAAGGTACTACACAGTGGTATCTGTACTGTGTAGATATTACTTTCAGGCCAGAATAAAAATGCTGTTGCCCTAAGGTGGACAAGGCAGTTTCTTTTAGAGAATTTTGTCTAAGCATACTCTTTATCAGTATAGCAAAGAATAAAGAATATTGAAAGCCCAGAGGATATTCATCTATGTTTGAAAGAACTTCACTGAGAACTTTCCAGGATTATCAAGACGCTGATTTAGGTGGTGGGGCATGAGAGGGTGACATGTGTTTGGATGTATTCAAAAGGGCAACCCAAGACCAGAGAATATGCTGCATATAGAGTTCTAAGACCTGGTTTTAATGAGCAGCTACACCATACAATTGCAATGAGAACAATTCTTGGGCAAGACTTAACTAAATCTTGATTTATTTACCTACACAAGTATCTATTCTACCCATTTAATAGGGTTGTTGCTAGGCTCAACTAACATGATGTCAAAGCAATTTAAAAACTGAAAAGTCCTATGTAAAGGTAAGGTATTGAATTCCCTGCCTTGGATGGTGCATTTCTACAAGGGCCTTACCCACATCCATGTGAGGAATTTTGTGTTCTTTAATCTCAGTTTATTTACATATCTCAGTGGCATTTGATTTGAAGAGTCTGTTGCTTTGATTTTTTTTAAACATTCTCTTACATGTTCTGGAGAAAAACGTAATACATGACTAATACCATTCAGTAATTTTTTCATTAATCTCACTCCCTTTTTTCCAGCATGTCTTCAATGAATTGTGGCTTTGACTGCAATAAAGCTTTATTTAGTAGATTATGTCCTTTATCTGTATCCAAATATAAGATTAGATAACCTTATGCATTTATTAAAGCACCTTTATTCAATCTGCCTTTATTGGATTCTGTTGTTATATGAAATACTCTTTGTAAGGCCTTTAGAGAAACCAGAGAATTGGTCCCTACTCTCAAGGAGCTCAGGATCTGTTGCACAGAAACACATTGAGATATTTTTTTGTGAATTGGGTATAAACAAAGGACAGTGGGAGTTTAGGAGGAACGACTAAGTCTGAGTTGAAGAGAATCAATCAAGTCTTCCCAAAGAGGAAGCCTTTTGGCTGAGACTAAGGAATGGTTAGTTTGCCCAAGACAATCTAGGGAAGAGGTACAATCTAGGCAAAGAGACCATGGGCATGACAAATTCTGGGCACTGTGAGATAGTCATGTTGAAGAATAAAAGCCTATGAGGAGAGCTGAGGATGTAGCTCAGTGGTAAAGAATTTCCCAGCATGCATGAGACCCTGGGTTCTACCCCAGCCTCAAGAACAAAAGAAAAGAGTCTGGAGGAATTGGGAAAAGGAGGAAGTAGACAAAGGTCACACTAGACTAGGGTGCACAGCACTTGTACTAACAAAGGCCTTTCATTCCAAGGAGAGGATTTCAGAATTTACTCTCTGGTTTTGCTTGGCTGCCTATAAACTTTGATCATGAGAGTGAATTCTTAACTTATTTGTTTGTTTGTTTGTATTTGGGTCCTCAAGATTGAATTCAATATATATCACACAATTCTTTCAGTCTCAATACATAAAATGAGAAGAATGTATTAAATTTCTTTATGTCTCCTTTGGCCCCTTAATGATCTCTGTAAATTCTCTTACTCAGAGTAATCAACAAGCAAACAACAACAACAAAAAACTATAAGAACATGAACTTGAAATTCATTAGCAGTTTAACAAACAGTAAAATTTCCATGGAAACTAAACTTAGTTGATATTTTATGTTGTTAATTCATTCATAATTCCTCTGTATTACCATTGTTCATTGTTTTCTTTTAAGCCTCTTCTCAAACTTTCCCTCAAGGTGCTTTAATGGCAAAACAGAACAAGTAGATCCCTGAGACCTAGGGAAGACATATGTATCTTTGGTGCTTAATAATTTATCACAGTAGAAGGAACAAATTCAAGATTTCTGGTTTACAACATGATGACTATTTATTGTATAGTAATATGAATACTATATGTATTGTATTCTTGAAAATTGCTTAAAGTGTAAATTTTAAGTGTTCTCCCTGGAAAAAAATGAGTATGTGGGTAATACATATGTTAAATAACTTCATTTAGCCATTTCACAATGTGTATATGTATGCATGTGTGTGTACACATCATGAACCATATATATTTTAATTATCAATTGAAAATAAACTCTAATATTTATGTGTTTGTTGTTCTATATCATAGTAGTAATATTTCAATTGTCCATCAGAGAAGAAAATCAAGATTCCAGAAAAATTTGTTCTGTTTCTCCTGTGCATTCAGACATTTCCATCCCCATGCCAACATACACAAACACACAACTTCTACCTCAGAGATTAGTTGCTCTTCTGTCTCCTGGCTGTGCATGTGGCCTAGAGGGCTCTGCCAAGGAGGATTTGCGCTCCTGTTTCTCTGGCCCTGGTAAGTCTTTTCTCATCTATTGATGTACTTTCATTTCTAATTGTATCACCACACTTCATTCCTTTGCCTGCAAAGTTCTGGCCACTGATCACCATTTGTGTGGAAAGAGCCCCTCTCTTTTGTTATTATACACACAGTCCAGTTCTTGGATTCTGTTTTTTATACACATATGCTCACTACCCCACATCCTTTTTCTCACTCTTATTGTGTATTCTTTTATCACAGTTCCCTTTTGCCTGATAGAGTCTCATAAAATTCACTGGGGTTAAATCCTTTGAAGATTCTTACTTCAAGTGCTATCTCTGCCCAAATTGTGTGGCATTTTTGTTTTCAGTTTGTTTTGCATTTTTCACTGGATTCAAAATCTAGTAAATTTTTCCTACACTCCATGCAATTGATATTTTGCCCCACGGTAGGGATTATTTGTTGTATGTGTATGGTTGTGTGTAACTTAGAACAAATTACTTAACTTATCTGACCCTTAATCTTCTCATCTGCAAATGGAAAATAAGGTTTCTCTCACAGGTATTTTGGAAAGACAAAATCAAAAGCAATGTTTAAAGCAGCAATCTTATTGCTTGGAATAAGTGAAATGTTTAATAATTGGTTCTTTCTTCTTTTCCAAAGAACTTATTTTTTAATGTGTCAAATCTAGATTTTAAGAATACAACTTTATCATTATTTTCCAATTATTTCATTGGTACTTTCCTGATTACTTTTAATATTTGTCTTTTAAAATGATTATAAAAAAGAAAAAAAACAGAATTTTAAAACTAATTTTAAATATATGAGATTTTTTTAACACATAGCTATCAAAGACCCAGCCAGATGCACACCATATGAGTTGATGAAAATGTACATAGGAAGTTGTGATAAAAGCTTTTCTTTTTAGCCTACCATATCTTAAATTCAAGGCTACTCTCATACAGCTGGTATATATTAAATATAACATTTTGAGTTCTATCAAAAGTGGTTGGCCTAAGAAGTATGGAGAAGTTGAACAGAGAATTGAGAATATTTCTTCCTGGGACATGGTGAAGTTGAGAGGGAATCTAGGGCATCCATCCATTCAATATGGACAAGATATCACAACCTGAGAAAAACATGTGGGGAATTTCATACTGCTCTAAATGTAGATGGAAATATACTGTACTCAAAAAAAAAATGATACCATCAGTTAAAACTCTACTTGTGCCATTATGTGAATCTCATTTCTTTAAAAATGCTTCAGATGGTGAAAATTAAGAATAAGCCTCAAAAGAGAAAGAGATACAAGTTAATAAAGAGAAATCAAAAGAAAGTTTTGTGGCAAACATTATTAGTTCTATATTTACCAGTCATTCCCCTGATCTTTTTTCTAACAGAATCCTAATTTGTCTGGCTCAACAAGAGACTCAGCCACAAGTGATTAAACACAATTGTTTTAAAGGAAACTAATTTTAGAACTTTGCCTTCTTTCCTAGTGGCTCTTGAGACATAGTTTAGGGCAAGGAAACATGAAGGGCAGTCTGGTAGGGAGCTTTGGTGAGGTTTTATTTCTTAGAAAACAACACAAAAGAAAACATACTGAAACTGTCCCCATCCTCCTTTCTCTTGCCACAAACAGGACCATAATGTCTGAAATTTTCTAAACCAACTTGCCAACATAAGCTCACAAATACAGGAATAATCAGCATACCATAATCAGTAGAACACAAAATAAACTCTATTTGGTCTATGCATAATGTGTTTAAGTTGTTAAACTGACTTTGAAACTATGTATCTTCAGATTTCTTCTTATATCACACGAACTATCCTTATGATTTAAATCTCTGATGGTCAGATATTATATTGCTTAAATGCAAAGGAATTCCTAAGTGATGCAAGGATTTTCTGCTTTTGTTATGGAATTTTTTGTCATTGAATTTGCTGATTTCATTTTTTTTTATAAAGAATGTGAGCACAACTGGTTGAAAAATAAAAAATTTAATCAACTCCCCAAACTTGAAGAGTATATATATATATATATATATATATATATATATATATACATACACACACACACACACACACACATTTTTGAGTGTATTGTGTGTATTGTATATATATATATAAATATATGATAAGTATATATATACATGCACATATATAAAAAACTAATGAATTACAAAATGGTTATGCCAGTGATAGAAAGAGTATATGAGTCAATTTATACAAAGTTCTCAAACAGGTGAAAGTAACCTCTGCTGAAATAAATGAAAATAATAGGTTCCTCTGTAGCGTTCTATGATTGCCTGGAAAATGGATCTTTGTTGGATGACATAAAGACTGAATCTCTTGATGATGGGAAAGATTACAAAAGTGCATAAGTTTATCAGAACTCATTGAACTGTGTACTCAATACTAAACAGTCTATTCGGTATAAATCACATTTCAGTAAAAATGGTTGAAAAAAAAGAAACATAGTTGGGGCTGGGATTGTGGCTTAGTGGTAGAGCGCTTGCTTAGCATGTGTGAGGCACTGGCTTCAATTCTAAGTACCACACATAAATGAAAAATAAAGGTCCATTGACAACTAAGAAAAAAATTTTAAAAAAGAAACATAGTAGAATTATTTTCACTTAATCTGATGAAGATTAAAAATGGCTAAAAGCACCAACTTTGAAGTGCAAAAGCCCAGCAATTCAAGAGGCTGAGGCAGAAGGATTGCAAGTTGAAGGCCACCCTCAGCAATGAGACCCCGTCTCAAAATAAAAACGACTAGGGATGTATCTCAGTGGCAGAGTGTTTGCATAGCATGCCTGAATTCATGTTTGATCCCCAATACTTAAAAAAAAAAAAGCTTTGGATAAAATGTGTCAAGAATACAATGTTAGGATATCAACAGATACAAACACACACACACACACACACACACACACATTTACACCTACCCATTTACAAAGGTTTTCTATTTTAATTAAGTTGCACTTTAATAAATTTAAAAATATAAAATGTGTGCAAAAGGTGCATTTTTAATACAAGTGAGATTTTGAATCAAGAATATTAAATAGACTCAAAAACAGAACAATGAGATATAAAATACTAAACATAAAACCAAAATCTATGGACTCAGTAGCAAGATGAATATCTCTTAGGAACAGAAATACAAAGCATCTTATAGGCTGAAAACTTCTGGGCATTATAAGCAGTGGGTACTGAGAGTTGGCACCTGTAGCACAAAGATGGTAAATGTACTATGCCCTTAAGGAGGACCAAAGCCAAACTCATTGACAGAGACTGAGAAAATATTACTTGAATAATATACTCATAGTAGACCTGGGGATGATGTGGAATTAGGATGCCAGGTATAGCCTCCTACAATTGCTCAATAGATAAGGGTAAGAATAAAGAGGGAAAGATGAAGGAGACTGAGGGGAAATCAACAACAAACTAATACATGGATAACTACTCTCCCTCAGAAGGATGCTGCAAACCAAAAGTCCAAATCACTTGAGGAACTTTGATGTTAAATGCAGTCAAAACCACAGGGATCTAAGATCTACAGTGAACCATGCTATGTGTACTCTGCTGGCTTTGATGGACAATTTTCACACTATTTAGATTCATTACAAAATTATTGAACACAGAAATTTTCATGTATACGATTATATAATCTGTTATTGCAAATCACAAATGTGCATATACACACAGTTCTCTGTGGTCTGAGCAAAGGGCCTGAACATAAACCTCACCTTTAACATCCCTACTGTCCAAGCAGGGGCTGGTGATAGTCTATCAGGATTCTATCTAGGAAACTTGCTTTCTTCCTATTGATCGTCTAGACCAGGCAACAGCATGTTTAACCCATCTCTTGTTTCTGTACGATGGAGATATTTTTATACTTTTACATTTTTAGATATAAATGAAAATCATCAAAATAATATGTTTTGTGACATAAAATACATGAAATTAAAATTCTGGTATTCATAAACTATTAATATTTTCTTTATATAAATAAAATGTTTTATAATGTAATAATCAAGCTCATGAATTTAGGTTTTTTTACAGAATTGGAATAGTTGGAATAGTTGTGCAGAGACATTGATCTGAAGAGTTAAAATTTTTACTATCTGGACATTTACAGACAGAGTTTTCTGATTCCAGGTCTAGACCTTCACCAAGGAACATATTTAATCTGAGAGTGCTTATCAGCATGGAGTCCAGAATTTCCTGCTAAGTACTCTATCTTCCAGTGTTGAGAGTGTGGAGTGGTGGTATGTCTCTATGTTGTGGAAGTCTAGAGTAATTTATGATTCCTTCATAGGTGAATCCTAAATATAATTCTTCTGATTATTCTATGATTGTTCTATTATTTCCATGGTCTCCTACCCCTGAACATCTGTCTTGAATTTTACTCATAGGTAAATTAAATAACCCTAATATGCTAATTTTTAATTATGATTGGTGTACATATGGCTCTCACCTGTCTGGTTATAGCTGTACGTGTATTCAAATGAGGTGCTTATAATATGTTGATCCTGGTTACAATATGGTGCCCTTCACAGGACACAGGGTTAATACTGATAAAGAGTTGATGTCAGAATTGAGACATAATTCTTAATTGAGTCTTAATTCTCTTACATAATAATGCCACTGGAAATGAACAACAATAAACAAAATTAGAACCTGTATGTACATCAGATGAAATTAAGTTGTGAGAAGAAATCTGATAAAGTCACTAAAATTCATACTTTTTAATGCTCATTGATATAGATCCAAGCAAAATATACAATTCAGCGAACAGCAAAGTGTATAATAGAATCAAGTACAAACTTTTGTAAATCAGATAGATATAAAAAAGGTACAAAATTTGGAAAATATAATATTTGAAATATAAATATTTGAGATAGACTTTAGACCAAAAACAAAGAATAGTAAAATCAAAAATTAATGATGTGACAACACTGTTGAGAAACTAACCTAAAACTCAGCATAGAGATACAAAAGGGATAAAAATTTAAAAGAAAAATTTAAAAATTTGGAAGATACATTGGGGATGTCCAGCATATATCCAATAAAACTTCTGGAGGAAAATTACTGAAGGGTGTGGCAAAAAAGTGATATTTGAAAAGATAATAACTGGGAGCATATTGGAAATTAATGAAGACAAAAATCCACTTATCGAGAATAAAGATGAAATTTTCAAGACTACAAAACAGAAAAGAGGTAAATAAAAGAACAATAAAGAGACTGAGAGCATCATTTTTTGTTGTTTTCAGAGTAACAGGCATGAGTGTTTTAGAAGGAAGAGGAGAAGGGAAAGAGAACACGAACAAAGGAGAGTGTGTCCTCTCAGAAAGGAGAGGGACTTGTGTCTCTGTTGCACTCCAGTGTTACTGTGGATCCCAAAGAAATTTCCAGATAGTCCTGCCCAGGTTCATCTCTTGACTTTTGACTAGCAGCAGGATGACATCAGACTGTCAAGTTCACAACTGCATCGTTTTTTATAGAAAACAGATTCTAGAAAATAAGCAGTTCTTATAAAAGTAATAGAAGAGCAAGAATGTTTTAATAACATATGTATCTAAAATACAGCCTGATAAAATATATAGAAGGTGCTGGGAAACATGATTTTTTTCTACTCATTGATGTTGTGAAGGCAATATATTGTCAGTAGAAACCATAGTTTAAGTTTTGAACTTTGGTCTTTTACTACTGGTTAGCAGTATGTGATACCTGGCTGTATCAGAGAACAGTCCTTCAATCACAAGAGTAAACAACTGATACCCAACAGTAACTCTGCTGCTAAGATATTTGGTAGTTAAAGGGTATTAAAAGAATTTTCAGGATGTTTTCAATGTACAAGGGGTTTAAAGGGACATACTACCCAACATTGTAAGTCCAGGAGCATATATACAACAATTTCTGGACCTGAATGGGGGGAGAAACAATCAATAATTATAGTAGGAGATTTTATTACAAGCTTATTAAATAAGCTAAATCAAGAAAACACAAAACAAGCAATGATTCAGAGGATCTGAAAAATACAAACAAGAAGATTGAACTAGTAGACATATATAAAATTCCATAAGCAACATTTGTTTCAATTATTATGTTTAACTTTTTTTTTTCAAAAATTGTCCTTATGCTAGGCCATAAGAGAAGTAATATTATATTACAAATAATAAATGTCATATAAACTATGTTCTGTGGCCAAATGTGATGAAATTACCAGAAAGAAAGAAAGGTTTTATAAATCCCACATATATGGAAAGAAAGAAGCTTTGGGACTTAAAAAGTCACAAGAAAAATTAAAATGTTCATGGAATTGTAGTAAAAACATAGCATTACCAAATATCTGTAGAAACTGCTAAAACCATACTCAGTAGAAAATTTAAAATATTAATGAGGATGAAGTGAGATACTTTGTAGTTTTAAAAGAAGTAACACTCCAAGAATATAAAAGAAATTATGAATAATTTAATATCTAACTTTTAAAGAATATTTTGCAACAACCGAAAAGTTATAAGATCAAGCTGACAAATTTATAATAATTAAAGAAAATTTTAACAAATCTTTATCAGAAACTGATATATCATCATTGATTAAACCATGGTTCTATCATAAAATGTTGTCATAATTTGTAATCTTAAAAGTTCAGTGTAGCTTTGGATTTATATACAACAATGTCCATGGCACATTTAAATGAAAAAGCATAAATTATTGTCAGTGTAAATTCATATGCATAGGTACATGTGTTTACGTGTCCTGTGACCAAAGATCTGCCCAGCTACTTGGGAGACCAAGGCAGAAGGACCACAATTTCAAAGCCCGAGTGGGCAATTTAATGAGAATCTGTCTCAAATTTTTTAAAATGGGAATTGAGGCTGGGGATGTAGCTCAGATTGAGCCCTTGGATTCCATCCTTAGTACCACAAAACTAAACAACAACAACTAAAAAAATATATATTGGAAAAATATACAGTATATACTAAGATGTTAGAAATTGTAATTTATTGATGGTGGGATTATGGTTATTTTCTACTTCCTTCCTTTTTATACTTCCTTTGTAGTGGATGTTTAAGTTTCCTTGTTGTACTTGTCCTATAAGCAATGCCTGCTCCTTGGACACACACCAGCAAGAGGAGATAATCTTTAAAATAAACATACAGGATCATCAGGTACATTTATGTTGTGGTATATACTTTGGTCATTAAACAAAAGACAATTATCTTTCAATTGACTGTGTATTAATTTCAGAAAAAATCAAACAATAACAACATTTTTTTAGGGAAAAAATCAAGACTATTTGTCCCTTGGATGGTACAGAATTTCTTCATATGAATTTTTAAAAAATTCTTTATCTCGTTATAGTTAAACTTCTCTTATCTATGAACCCTAATTCATGAAAGGCATGAAATTCTCCCCATCACCATAATTTGGTTATTTGGGGAATGCCATATAAATAGGATCATATACTCTGACCTTTTGAGATTGGCTTTTGTCACTCAACAGAATGTCCTTGGTCCACCTCAGTTATTGTGTATATAGGTAATCCACTCCTCTTTATTACTGAGTTGTATTCCAAGGTGTGATGTACCACAATTTTCTAGCCATTCAGTTATTGATATATACACATGTCCATTTGTAATAATGTTTCTCAGTAAATCTTTTTATACTAATTATAGAGTAATCACTAATCTGTATAAAATGAACCATTTTTTCATGGTGAATTTGCTTTTGTTTTCACTATCAATATTTAAAATAATAAAATGATATTATTTAAATATTATTAAATAAAATGAAATATTTAAAATAATAAAGATGATATTGAATTGTTAATATTTTAATCTTCTTTCTTTTCTAATTTTCTCACTATATTTTAGAAATTCATGCCTATTGTTGGCAAAGTAATGGAGATTCCTACTTTATTAATGGCTACAAATGGGAAAGATATGTTGTACTAAAAATACTTTTAACTGAGCTGCTCCACTAAATCTCAACACAGATTCATTTTCTGCAAGCCTTTTAGACCTCATCTTATGTTTAATGACCAAATTGTATACCACAACATAAATGTACCTGATGATCCTATATGTTTATCTCAAGATTATCTCTTCTTGCTGGTGAGTGTCCAAAGAGCAGGCATTGCTTATAGGACAAGCACAACAAGGAAACTCAAACATCCACTGCAAAGGAAACTTAAGCATCCATATCTCTGCATTCCAGGATATTCTAAGAAAGTACTTCCAGGGATTCTGCTGCAGGAGTGCACAGGGCCAACATGGCTGCTTGGAGAAGTGTACTCATTAGGTATGTTCTCTTCTATTTGTCAGCTCTCCACAGTGGAGAAATCCATTTACAGTATCAAATTCTTGATGAGCTTATGGTAGAATTAAGAACTGCTTTCAGATAGGCCAAGTAAAATTAAGGATGGCTGCTAAGCAAGGTAAGAATCCAATGCTATATGCACAGACAATAATGAGAAGGTGATGCAAGAACTAAGTCAACTAAGAGAAGTGTGGCCCCAGACCCTGTTCTGGAAGGATTGAGAGAAAGCTCCATGGTAAATCTTTAGGAAGAAGTAACAGAATGTAGTCAAGAGAAAGTCCTGGTTTGCCTGGAGAAGTGGACTCAGGAAAGGCAATCTCCCCAAAAGGAGATGATTTTTTAGATCTAATCTGCTTAGCATACAGGTAAGAAAAAAATCTGAGGACATTTGCTTTGAAATGCAAGAAATTGTGGAGCTTTTGTGGCCAGCCATAAATGGACTCTGGTTCCTGACTAATATTAATGAAAAGACTCCAAGAAATATCACTTCATAATAGAAATCCATACTTCAAATCTTTCTTTGGGAAGAATCTTGGATTATGTGACCTCTAAGGCCCCATCTAACCCAAAGATTATGATTCTAGGTATTAAATATTGACAGACAAATAATGTGGACTCAATAAATATTTGCCCAAATGAACTTAACTGAATTGAATTCAGGAAGTAAAAGGGTCTCTATTTTATGACCACAGTTTATCTAATTCTCACAGTCAAACAGCTGTATGAACTTCCTTTCCTTTGAAAGTCTTACATTTGCTCACCACATTTCCCGGAGAAAATCTGCAAGGTAGAGCTCATCTTACTAACTATATTTCAAAGGGCAAATTGTCTTCAATGGTTTATTTTTGAGTGTCCTTTCCCTTATGTTATTATGTCCAAACCCAGAGTTTTCATAT
This sequence comes from Marmota marmota marmota, assembly GCF_001458135.2. Lineage (NCBI taxonomy): Eukaryota > Metazoa > Chordata > Mammalia > Rodentia > Sciuridae > Marmota > Marmota marmota. The sequence goes on from NW_026000142.1 coordinate 9,366,682, forward strand.
CTCTTATCTAAAAATAAATTACCTGAACTTGATTGCAAATAGGTTCATGGAATAATGAACATGAATTTTTTCTTAACAGATATCCATTTTTTTCTTGCAAAGATACTTTATGATTCATGATCCTTAATGACCTACTTATTTGAAAAAAAAACCATGAAGGTATCAATGAGTTTTCTTCAATTGGTTAAAATATCATACATTTCTTTCACTAGTTCAGACATCTTTGTCTTTGATCCCGATTCACAGAATTTAGTGAGGAGGTGGAAAAGAGAATTGTTATAGAAGATGAATCAACAACATGATGGACAAAGGATCATAGAAGTAATGAAAAGATTTTTTAACTTCAAAAATAAGTCAGAAAATGTAAGAATCTTTGGATAAGGAAATGAAATCTCACTTTAGCAGAAATTTATGAGTCTAACACATGTTATATATTCTGACCAGAGGAACCATATTTACTTATGATCATGAACCCTCTGATAATATTCTTTCTAATAGTCTTCTGAAGTAAACTCAGCAAGACACTTGCTATTCACAGTTACCCTAATAATATTATCAAAACATCAAATATTCAGTAGATTTACATTGCATATTACCATTATGAAAATTATTTTATGTGCCCATTTTATTTTATCCACTTGTTTATATCCACAAGATGATCTAGATATTATCAAAATGGATTATATAATCAATATTATTAGCATCCAGAAATGGCTTCCTATGACTCTTCATGATTTAAACATTCAATAAATAAATAGGGCATAAGATTATTATCTTTTATATAAATATAAGATTATTATCTTTTTAAATAAATATATGAAGATAGAAAGCATAATTACTAATAGATGAGACAACTTATTTTCTTACCATATTTGTTTTAGTTTGATAAGAACATTTTTATTGATTTGACAATTTTTGCTAAACTAATTTATAACTTGCTTTGACCTTCTCTATTTGAGCAATGTAGCTATGCTATAACCTAATTAGGAAAACCTCAAGAGACAGTGGTTGTTTCTTATGATTAAATATGAAGTAAGAATCGTGTCTTACTTTCTCAGTTCACAGATTTTTAAAAATTTATTTACCTGTAATAAGACTGAAAATACTTTAACAGTGATCCTGTTCAAAGTAATCAAAGCTTAAAAGGTGTTTCTCCAATATAATTTTTTGATAGGCATATATGGAAAGTTGCCAGGTTAAAAAGGATTATATTTCAAGTGGGTTGTCTAAAACTTGGAACACATTTTCTTAGAGACAATGTTGTAAATGATGTTCAGATTCCCTGCTGTTTCATGAATGTGCTTATCATATGTAGAGATGCTGCATATATTATAGAATGTATACTACCACTCTTTTCAGTAATAAAATAAAAAGTAAACGTTGAAACGCAACTTTATATTTAATTTATTTACTATGCTTGGAGTAAATCCAGTTTTATTAGGGAATATTTATTTTTAATATTTATTACCTAATAATAAATATTAAATACCTAATAATAAATATTTATTACCTAATATTTTATTAGGTAATTGTAAAAGACACATAGGTCACTGTCTTTTCAAACATTTACTTTGAAAAAAATTCTATACCACATTATTGTTTTCATATATTAAGTAATAAATCTTCACTGGAGAAAATTGTGGAAATATGAAAAGTAGGAAAAAAATCTCAAAGTCGTATTCTTTAAACATAACCTTTCTTATGATGGTCATAGTAGTTATCTGTTGCTTTGTAACAAATTACTTCCAAATTACCAACTTGAAATGAATAAACATTTATTAGTTCATTGTTTATGAAGTTTAGGTATCTAGGAATGGCTTACCTGAATAATTCTTGTTCATATTCTCTCATGTGGTTGTAATCAAATTATTAGCCAAAATTTCAACTACCTCTAATAGATACAACTGGGAAAGAAGCATTTGCTCCCAAGGCTGCTAGCACAGTCATAGGGAAGCCTCAGTTCTTTCCTGTCTGTTGGCCCAATATTATACTTGCCCACCATTTAGGCATCTCCTGATCATACATAGCAGCTTACCTAAGCCAGTGACGTAAGAGACAGATCCAGACTCCTAGTTGAAAGTCACCATCTTGTATACCTAAGTTCAAGTGGCATACAATCACATGTGTCATATGCTATTAGTCACTTAAACTAAGGCTGGGCATTAAGGGAAGGGACAATACAAGGCTATTAATTCCAGGAGGTAAGAATTATTGTGGTCTCTTGAAGGGTGGTATCACAATGGTATATTTCTTATAGGTCATCTTTTGATAAATTTCTATGTGCTATTGTCCCTCAAATAATATTAACAAGAACAGTTTATTTCATTAATCCTTCCTATAAACATTATTTTATTGGCTAGACTATATTGTATGTTGTTGACATTTTATATTGTTTCCAAATAATGTGTGCTATTAAATATGATTCTAATGAGAAAATACCTTACATAAATTTTTTTTATCTGTATCTGTATATCAGATCCTTTCCTTTGGATTAAAATGTAGCCAATTTAGCCCAAATTGCCAATTTGTTTTCCAATTGAGTTTTATCAATTCACTGACAGGATATAAGATTAAGTGTTTCACTGCTCCCTTAAGACTTTCTGTGTTTTAAAACTGAATAGGTGGGTGTGATAAGGCTAAGTCAGGAGGGTCATAAGTTCAAGGTCAACCTCAGCAATAAAACAAAACTAAAAATTAGAAAAAAAGATGGGGGCTGTAGATCAGTGGTAAAATGCCCGTAGGTTTCTTCCTCAGTACCAAAACAAAATGAAACAAAACAAAACAAGAGTACTAGTATTTTATTTTCATGCTAGTTTCCCTGTTCCTTAATTCCTTATATTACTACCTCTGCTCTTAAATAGAGCAATCATAATTGTGAGTTTGTGTGTATCTGAAAAAGAAGAAAGAGAAGAAATAGAATTAGTGAGAAGTGGAAGGAATTTAGAGGTGAGAGAATATACAACTGAGCTGTGTGGGGGGCAGGAGGTGAAAGAAAGATTAATTTACTGATTTACTGAGGGCCTGGGAGAAAAGAGAGGAAGGAAACCAGAACATACCTTGATAGGACAAAAAGAACAAGGTGGTTAGTGGGAGAAGAGAGAAGGGAAGGTAATTTCCTATGACTGTCTCCAGGAGACCATCTTGTCTTTCCTGGCTTGAGAGAGAAGATACTGGAAGAAGAAAACATGCAAATCCCTTCTTAAATTCAGAACAGTTATAAGTTCTTGTCCTTTTTTTCTTCTCAGTTCTTTTGCTTTTACTTTCTTTTCATTTCCTGTTTTAAAATTAATTTCCTGTGGTGAAATTATGACAAATTAGGAATAATCTTTTGATAAAAATGTATTCCATGAGTAAGAGTAACATGAAATAATTCAAGGAACTGATCTAGTGCCTCTTCACTGTTAAACCCACTATTGTCTTTGATATAACCATCTTTTTTAAACACAAATTTGTGACTTTGTCAAAAGATGATATGTTTTCTAAGGCTGCTATTTGGTGAATTACATATTTTTATCAAAAGGTGTATTCTTACCTTTATTTTCTAAGTGATGAACTAAAAGAAACAGAAAAACAGAGCTGGGTCACTTTCTAATTGAAGCCTTCAAGAATATTTTCTCTGGTTTCATTCTAGAGCTACCTCTATGTTATGTTTTCCTGAAATCCATGTTAGACTGAAATAATCCACTTATATATCTCATTTACTAGAATGTAAGTCTGGTCAGGGATCTAATCTTACATATCTTTAATTCTCAGATTGATTCTCAGAAAACCCACCACAGTGCTTAGTATATAAATATTTGTTGAGCCATTAAATGGTATAGTTGGGAATTTGAATGCCAGATTTAATATATCTTTATATGTATCTGCTAAGTTTTTTAATATAAAAAATAATGAAAATCTTCTGTTGCAACTGTTTTAGCTAGACATTTGGGTAGCAAAGCAGACTTACAAATTTTCTGAAAATGATATACAGCTAGAAATACAGCTAATGTTCTGACAGTATGTACTGAACATTTAAAGTATATTTTGGGGGTACAATTTTCATTCATTCATTTCAAAAAAAGAATTTTAAACATCTACTTGCTATGCATATTTGTTGTGGCAAGCAAAACACTTAACCTTTTATCTCACTGGCTGTAGTGGACCTTTGCCAGATTCTAGATGCCATGTGTTTTAGATAGTAATAAAGGGGATGCACTGGAAACAAGAGATATGAATATAGAAAAAGGTGACTGGAAAGTTATCAAGAATGATTGAGTAAGAAATTGTGAAGGATGAAAGCAAAGCAGCAACCCTGGGGATAGATGGAAGAGGGCAATGGAAGACTCAATAAGTAAAAATACACAAAGACTAATCTGTTTGGATATGAGAAGATGGAGGGAGTGACAGATCTTTTTGGCTTTAAGGATTCAGTGGATTAAGTTATCATTGACGATGAATAAGGTGAAGTTAAAATATAGCTGATGAAGAAGAAAAGTGGGGAACCTGGTATGTCTACATAATTCTGATGGTGCTATTAACAAACAGTTGAATAGACAGATTTGGTGTTTGGGTAAGAAATATCTGTAGGAAATTTTAGAAGTTGTCATTGTGAAAGTAGTGAAACAAAAATCATGGCAGAGAGAGGGAAAAAAAGGAGGTGAAATAGAGGAGAAGGAAATACAAAGGAGAATAAGAATGAGGAGGAGCATAAGGGAAGGAGAAGTGGGCCAATAACTGACATTCTGTGTAGTTTTTTTTTTTTACAACTAACCACTTTAGTATATTTTGGGAGCATGCTACAATGGTAATAGATGTCATATAATATTCAAAATAAAAATCTATACTGATATAGAACTTTGATGTAGTTATTTTTCACTCATGGCTTAAAAAAAACAGTGCTGTTTTGCCTCACAGCCTTATAATGCTTTCATTTCTTTAAAGTTTAGTGAAGGCAAGTTGCTGGTTTCTCCTCCCATGAGTCCCTGAGATAATTAACCCTGAAAAATATCATAAACTATGGCTTGTTTTAGCACCTCTTGCCATCAGTTTTTCTATGGTGAGCACAGGCAATCAACAGTGATGCACGCTTTACATGATTGAAAAAAAAATCTTGTAGCTAAGTGCCTTTTTAAAAAAAGAATTCTTTTGGTTGTAGATGGATACAATACCTTAATTTCATTTATTTATTTTTATGTGGTACTACTGAAGATTGAACCCAGTGCCTCAAACATGCTAAAACATGCTATATGAGGGATGCAACACTAAGCCACAACTCCAGTCCACTAATTGACTTTTGAAGAAGCAAGTCATCAGACTCTCCCCATCCCATGTACTATGGTGGACAGGACATGACAGTTAACCATCTTCAGTACTGTAATGAAATATGATAGGCTTTGCTATCACTGAACCATAGTATTTTTGATGGATGTGAAGAAAATGTAGAGACCAGGGGAAATGTGACTAAAATGCCTTTTTTTCTGGAATAAGAAAAAAAAAGGGCGATTATATGTTTAGAAATATTAAGCAGTTCAATAATAATTGAAGTTTTACCAACTGGCTATGGGAGTTTGCTTTCATGTCTGGCTTTTCCTTTATGATTTTTAAAATGTGCGGAGTGGACTAGACTATCTTGAAGTTTCATTTAGTTCTAAAATTTCATAGTAATTCTGAGACATACCAATTCTAAGACTAATTTAATGTTAGAAACATCAACAGGCAAAGGACTCTTATGTCAGGCAGCTCTACATATCTGAATCAACGTGGCAGGAAGTAAATATCAGGGATTGGCCAATTTAAGTAGGCTTAGTCTTAGACTATGTCTCAGAAGGATCTGGATTCTATTAACTTAAATGCTATGAAATTGTCGTTTGTGTAGTTCAAATATAGACAATTTTGTATATTTCAACTTATTCTAGTATGAATATAAGCAAGCCATTGCATTTTGGTTTAATTCATTTTTATTTATTTATTTATTTATTTTGGAAAATATAGACTTGATAACCAATTCATTAAAACAGAAAGGGGTGCAATGTTATACAGTAAGATATTCTGAAACACTTAAAATATAGATACAATATACATATTATACCTTTGGAGTGTTATGTAAAAAAGATGTAGTGTTCAACTCATGATGGAGGCTTTTGATTCGGTATTGGAAATCTTCATTCAGTAATTGTCCTTTTGCTGTATTCATTTGGATAAAGTCTTCTTTTGTATAGACTCTATTTTGCCTGGAAGATTCTATCCCAGAGCAACCCATCTTTGTCTTTCCAACAAGATCAATCAAAACTAGAATCTAATATTAACTATCTTCCAGTCATTTTTTTGACACTTGCATCCAACTTCTTAGCAGAGACATGTTGTAGTTACATGTTTTAAGATTAGCTATATTAACAAAAAATTAGTTTGTATTTATTTAAGGGAGAACTGGGCATCAATTTTCACTGCAAAACACTGCTGGCCCCTGAAGTTGAGTCCCCATGGTTCATATCAGCAGCTTAGTAGATGCCAGGGTAGGAGCTGGGGGCGATGGAAATCTGCAGACCTAAAACTGATTTGAAAAGGCTTTATCTGCAGGCTGGCAGATGTGGGGTATTTATTTCTGAAGAGTAGAGAATCCTGGTAGAAGTAGAGGGCTTATGAACAAACATTTGTTTCCTCAGGATCCACGTAAATTCAGACCACAGGTCATAAAAACACAATGGGAAGTACAGTCTGTGATTTTAAAAAAAGAGAAAAAAAAAAGTTGGGAAAGCTCATTAAGATTTATTATAGGTCCCAAATTTTGTAGTCCCGAAGCTTAACGACAGATGGTGGTGTAACTCCACCAATTTCACAACATCTACATCCAATTTGACATTGTAACACATATTACCCTTGTTTTGACTTCGGTGAAACTAGAATTTTCTATTTTTCCTAAATGTATCTGGGAGGAGAGTGGGGATGGATTGCGTTAAAGGAGTCTGTTTATTTACTCGTCTTCAGAAAACTGCAGTTGAAGTGAAAAATTGGAACCTGGTACGTGCCTCTTTCTGTGTGGAAGAAAAAATATTTTGCCTTACACCTAAAGATTTTTTCTTACAGACTATTTTTAGTAATATAACTTTGAGGTGGTATCTTTAGCAGGAAAAAAAATGCTTTTAAAAATTGTGATCCTCCAGACATCTAATAAGTGAGTTAAAATTTAGGCGTAAGTCACAAATACCCTGAAGATGGCTTTAGAAGAAAAATGTAGTTGTTGTTAGACTCAAAGTTCTGGAAAAAAAAGAGATTTTAGTATGTGAATAACTATATTTTTATAACAATTAACTAAAAATCCAAGCGGCTATTTCAGAGCATTATTAACATTAAACATTTCTAGTGTGTCATCTGAGTATGTCGCTTTTCTTCAAAATAGCTTTAGTTAGTCTCATTTGGTGTGGTTTATTTCGCACAAGATACGCTGGCAGATACCATTTCAAACGAATTTATCTTTCCTTGGGACCGCAAAAGAGCAGTGCTTCGGATTTTGTTGATTTGCGGTTTCATCGTAAAATAAAATGGAAATCAAATGAATTTTCGTGAGCAACCCTCAAGGTCCACTTAGTGAAACTCCTCACTCACCCAGTAACCCAGTTTAACTTTTCCCTGGAACCTCTTTAAATGACTTTTGCAGACCCACGTGCTCCAAAGCAGACCTGAGCTGTGGCTACGAGCTGTGCGGCGACTTCAGGGACAGAATTTGGCTTTCTGTCTCTCTTGGATAAGCAGTGTTTCGTTTAAAGGCTGGCGTGATCCAGTGAGCTGACCAGTGACTTGTGCAAAAGAAAACTATTCGTTCGCTGTTTGCCCTTTCAGCGTTTTCCTCCGCTGCGGAAACCCGGTTTTCCTATTATTATACTTGAACTTTTTTGGAGTCTGTTAGCACAGGGCGCTAAACCCCGGCCGGCTCCAGCAGCAGCCGAGGCGAACAAAGCCTGCAGTGTTCCGGGCCATGCTGGGGCGGGGGTGGTGGGCGAGTTCAAGGAATTGCAAATAAATATATTTTATGACCACCCATCAACAAACTACGTGCCACCGTGGCAGCCCCTGGTAGCCGGCTATGTCTGCACTGTGGCCAGAAGCGGGGGCTGGGAGGGAGGCGTCAGGAGAAGGGGAGCGAGCGGCGAGCCCCGGGCCTGAACTTTCACCTCTCGAACCCGAGCCCAGCCCATTGGCTGTGGCAGAGGGATCCAGCAAGGGCAGCGGCTCCTGGCAGGACCTGCTTTCTCTACTCCCAGGGCGTCTTCCCGTCGGGAAGGGTTGGTGGCCAGGGGAACCGCAGCAGGCAAGGAAGAGATAAAGGGGTGAAGATAAACAGGGGCACAAGGGGGGTTGGGGGGTACAGTCTGTCTTACAAAGACGACTGGGAGGGTATGCAGCCAGTTTATGAAGATGAGTTCCTCCGACTGAGATAGCCTTTTGCACCTCTAGGCGCTTGGCTATTTGTACTTGTAGGAAAGAAGCATCAGAGGCTGCGAATTTCACCAAAACGTGTCTTTGTGTACAAAAGAAAAAAAAAAAAAAAAAAGTGAAAGGCTAACTAAACCCGTTCCCCTCCAAGGCTTGAGAAAGTAACCGTCCTTCTCCTCTCTAGGAACTTGAACTTATTATCTCCAGTGGCCCAGACTCCTTTGTAATCCATGTTTCCAGCTCACTTCCTCGGGACACCTGGAGAGAAGGGGAAGTAAGTGGGGTCGAAGTATGCAAGGGAGGAAGAAGAAAAAGAAGTGAGACGCTGTACACCTCTGGACTGTTCTATTACCTTTATTCACAAATCCCGTGGAAAGGGACGTTCTAGGTTTTCTAAGGATTTCGACTGTTTGCCCTTCCACTTTTCCCAAAGAGTTGCAGGTTAATTCAGAGAGTCCGTTTTAATTTGGGTTTGTTAGCGAAGCATAAACGCAGATTACTTAACATAATATAATCCCTACCTTTCATAAGGGCAAGGTAGGGCCATTTGGGTCTGGCGTTTTCTAATATTAATGACTGCTCCCTCCTCCTCTCTGCGTTCCCATCTTTTAAAAAAGATTCGGATCATCTGTCCACAGTTCAGCCGGCATTTAGCAAAGACCATTTGGAAAAGAGTGAGAACACAATCCATAAGCAGAGCAACTTAACGACTGCCTGGAGTTTAAAAGCTAACAGCACAGCAATTCAGCTCCTAGTCTACCTAGGTCCTTGTACTCCTGGCTGGGGCCGCCCTTCTAAAACCAGCCCCGTGGCTTATTGACTTAATTGGTTTCACTAGAAAACCTGACGGCATGTTTACAAATGTGGGTGCCAGGGCTGCTTCCTCCCCGGGAGAATTGCGGGTTCTGAAGGGGAGAGTTGGTGCCAAGTGTGTGTGTGAGCTCGCGTCTGCCCTTTAGAGAAAAGGGCGTGCTGCTCTTTGAGAAAAGGGAAGAGTCTGAAGGCAAGTTGGTGCTGCTCACTCATCTTCCCAGTCACCACCACCCACTCTTCTGCCACCGAGATGTTAAAGTTAGCCGTTTTTTTCTCCGGGGAGGAGGGTCGGGAAGAAGTCCCGGGCCAAGCTCGGTTCACTACGGCCTCTTGGCTGCAGCTATTTGGAGAAAAGTTTCAGCGCCTTTCGGAAAGCCACGCTTTACGATTGACTTGTGAGCAGAGCACAGGCTCAGGCGGCGAGCGCGCAGAAAACGCAACGGGCGGAGGGTCCACGGCCCGCGGGCAGGCAGCCTGAGGAGGGGCTGGTGGGAGATGGTAGGGAGTGACCGCCCACCCGGCGCTTGGGCTAGGAAGGGGCTCCGGAGGAACCCCTGCCCAGATTCTGGTCTTGCGTCCCAAACGGGCTGTCTTGCCTTCGGCCTTTCCCCTGTCATTCCCCTCAGTCCTGCGCGGGCCAGCAAGCCGCTTCACACCCTGCGGATAGATCAGGGACCAGGTGCTGGAGACAAGGCCAGAGCATCCCGCACACCGGCGCTTCGGCTTTGAAGGGCGTGTGGAGCAGGCTCTGGCAATTTCTTCTCTCCTTTCATTCTTGTTACTTTTGCTTCCCCCAGTAACTGTTAGGGTCGTCAGGAAAGCCTCAGACCCTAAAATTCCCAGCTCCGTGGCCCCCGTTCTTCCAAGCCCCGCCTCGGTGACCTGGGCTGCGCGATCACCAGGAAGCCCAAGAACTCCTGGGCCCAAGTGAGACAGGAGCCACGACAATGAGGAGTGAGAAAGACACTCGGCCTTTCTCCGCCCAGGGCCGTAGAGGCGCACACCATGAAAAGAAAGGCCAATCAGCGTTTTAACGCACGCTGGGGTCTCCCTTTCTGACTCCCTTGTACTTTAACTACCTGCCACCAAGGGCTTTGGATCCCTTCGAGGCTTTCTGCACTTCACGTGGAATCCCCTGTTTCATTTGCCAGCAGCTCCGTCTGCTGAGAGGACGTACTTTGGGGACTGCCAAGAAGCAGCAGACACAACTCGGCTTTGCCAATACAGCATACGGTTTTGTTCTCGCCTCCCTCCCCACCCCCTTCCCTGACTCGCCGTCTGGGGCGAAAGGGAGGAGGCGGAGCGGGAGGTGGAGAGAAGGGTGGGGGTGGGGGAAGATCAGGCGCAGAACAAACAAGTTCTCCAGCGAGTTGTTTACATAGCAGGTGGACCTGACGTCAGTCTGGAGGCTCCACTGCCAATCCGAACAATATTCTGCCCCGCATTTCCCCCTCCCATGAAGTTGGGGGATAGCTGGAGTGGGGAGACAGGCATCTTAACCGGCTGGTTCCAAACCACTTTTTGGATCAACAACAACGACAACAATAACAGCGCAAAGTAAGACAAAACAAACAAGTGGCCCAGCAGTACTTCAGAATCTTCTGAGGCGTCCCTTCCTCCACCCCGCCCCTTGGAAGAGAGGCGGCCCCGCGCGCAGTGTGTGTACAGTTTGCATTGCCAACAACACGCGC
>NW_026000142.1:9377787-9395215 GCF_001458135.2 Marmota marmota marmota
CCAGCCACCTCCACGCCGGCCCCGGGCAGCGACTTTAGTTCGCGCTCCTCTCACCGCCGCGGCAAAGTTTCGCCCCAGCGCCAGTGCTCCGCGCCACGGGGCGAGTGTGACATGTGTCAAATTTCGGCTCAGTGTTGGGGTCACGTTCGGGACCCAACATCACCACTTGTTGTTCTTTTTGCATTTTGCTTTGTATGGGGGAAGGGTGAGTCGAGAAAAGGGAGATTCGCTGTTGGTTCAGGATTTTTAATTTTGAATAAGCAAAATGTTGCATGGTCCAGAGAGACCGCGGTTGGGGGAAAATGTGTGTCCAAACACCAGATGTGTGTTTGTTTACTCTTTTTTATTATTATTGTTCGTTGTCTTTTCCTCTTCTCCCCCCCGCCCCCCCCCCCGAAACAACAGTAAAAACATCTGGCGGTTTAGAAGCGCACACTGCATTGATCCAACTGCTGACCTTTATTTACTCAATTGGGCAAGTGCATGCTTCTCCTCCCTAAGTTAGGTACTTAGGCGTTCATTTCAAAAGTACTTCTCTAGGAACTAGAGAGGACCAGGGGCACTCTTGTTTCTCCTGTCAAGAAACTCCTGGCCCCTAGTGACTCTTCAGGACAACCTTACATCTCAATTGCTGCCCCTGATCGAGCTCTTACCCAGGTCCATGCTCTAGCACTGCTTGCTTCCCCCAAGGATCTGTCCTGGTTTTTACTTTTATTCCGCCTTGGACTGGACTCTTCAGTCTTGGTGGGTTTGGAGTGAAATCCTGCTTTAGGGTATTTAGGGAGGGAATGTGGGAGGGGCACAGACACCTTTCGGAAAAAGGGAGAGTGTCTCCCTAGGCTTTTACCTGTAGGTCCGCGGAGGCCCGCGGGGGTAAAGCCAGGGTCTCTTAAGATCCTTAGCGCTCCGGCGGCGCACGTGCGGCAGCGGTGCGGGCCAGACCCTTTCTGTGGCCGTGCGCGCCGCGGGTGCGTCTCTCCCCATCCCAGAGGCCAGCCTTCCCCGACCCCTCACCTCGATGTGGGCTCTCCCCTGCTGTAGATGTTCGGGCCTCTAGCGCACGGATGAAAAGTTGTCTCACTGTTCTGACTCTGAGCTCTCTTAGGTAAGTCTCTAAGGTCACCTGGCGCGTAGGGTGACACTTTGATTAGAGGGAACAGGAAGAGAAAGGCGATGTGCAGGTCTGGGGCTTTTGAAAGCGGAACCGAAGGGCGTTTTGAGTCAAGAGAGGCTGAACTGGCCACCTTGGGAGGCTCCTCAGAATCCTTAATCCCCAAGGAACAGGACCCATCTGTGTATTTGTTTACTCAGCTTTTTAACCAACAGATTTAAACCACTTAATGGACAGCTGCTATCTGTAACGCTCATATGCCTACCCCCACACACGTTTTCTTTCACCACATGTTGAAATCCAGGCAGTTGCTTGATCTTGAGGATTATTCCTCGAGTACTTAATACTGGTTGCTTCCAGGTGGGCAGGCATTGGCGACATGAAGAGCACCAAGTGGCCTGGGTGAGTTTCAGAAGGGGCGGGAAGGAGAAGAGTGTGAAAGACCTGTGGGATTGTGTAAGGTGTAATATTTGCAGTCATCATGGATTCAGAAGTGCTGAAAAGATCTACCTCCCAACATGCCCACAGTCTACTTGGAAGAATAGTTACATAGTAGCAGGTAAGCCCAAGGGAAAAAGTGACTCCCTGGTGTCAAGTAGCTGAAGTGGACATATTCCAACTGGAAGTATTTGGGGGAGATTTACTCTAGAAAACAAAAGTTTGCCTCGAAGGCACATCTTTGCACTGTCTCCTAACTCAGATAGTTTGGTTAGGCAGCAGTGGAGACAGGGAGGGGTGTATTTAATAGCAAATCTGTGTCAGAGGTCAAAATTGAATTGAAGATGAGCTTTGAGATATTTTCATGTTCAAGTTTGCATTGTGCCATACCTCAGCAAACGTTTTATGTTGTCAAAGGCCCTGTTTATCTTTTCTGTCACTATGAGTTATGGATAAGTATATTCTCAGTGTACTGGAATTTTTTAAATGTAGTGTTTGTTTAATGCAGTTAAACACAATTTACAATTTTGATTTATTTGCATGTACATTCCTACAGTGAATATAAGGTTATATACACTGTGATCATTAGGGCCATAAAATTTCATATATGCTTTAGAGCTTTTTAAAGCCCGTTTTCCTTCCTTCCTTCCTTCCTTCCATCCATCCATCCATCCATCCATCCATCCATCCATCACTTAACTTGACCCATATTCAGTGGTTTGGTCTGCTCAGTACTTCCTTAAGAAACCCAACATTTCACTGTTTTCTTAAATAAAAGAAATGTTTACTTGCAATTAAGTTACGGAGTTTTACTAGAAACCTGATGATTCCTCTCTCTAGGTGAGTGGGAGAAAAGAGCTCACTCAATATAAGATCAGCTTAAAGTTCACTTTTGAGCACACACAATAAAAGGGTTTTTCAGGAAATCATTTTTAACATTCAATTTAAATATGAATACAATAAATACTTTAGTTTTTATACATAGCTGATTAAAATGTTACCATTCCACTTTAGTGTGTATTATTATAACAAATGGAGCAATTAAAGGAGAAAATATACAGATAACAGTTATGAACTCCTTTGTAAATGTTTTTTTCAAAATGGCCCAAATTATGCTTTGGTATATCATTTTCATAGAATTCATATTCTGGAGTGGAAAGAGGCCTTTAATTACATTATGATATGAATAAATTTGTAAACTAGTTTTGTCTGAGTAAACTGTCATTGGAGTTCTCTTTCCCTGCACTGATGATTCTGTAATTGTTTTGCTTAAAAATTTGTAATTTTCTAGGAACCTTAAATAGGGAAGAAACATACATTTTTTATCTATACGGATAACCTGTTATGAGAAGTAATATTCCCTTTGTAGGAGCAAGCTACCAAAAGTACAAAACAACATACCTATTAGTGTAAAGCTATGCTTATGCTTTATGAAAAGCATATTTAAATAGTGAAAATAACACCTGGTTTGATAGAGATTTATAGGGTATATAACACTGTAATGAATGTAGTCAAACAAATCTACCAACTATTTTTATTTCAAGAGAAGATGTGAGGGATACAGAATATACTTACATTAAAAGGGTATTATTTGTGATTTTTTAAAAGGATTTATAGTTGGCTCTGCCTCAACACTCTTATTCTATTTTTGTGATAACAATCTCATGTTAAATCTGCTATTAGTTATAATATTGATAAAAAACAGAATGATGGATGTGATTATATATTTTCTGCCTTTCTGAATTAAATCAGAAAGAGGTCATTGATTGTAAGAAAAGAATGTGATTTAAGACACACTTCAGAAAGAAGTTTTCTTGACATGATTGTTAGTAGACAAAATTGGAAATCCTAGTTGAATTCAGAAATGGAATCACTTCCATCACAATTACTGAATATTCATTTTTGGCATACTCAAACTATTTTTAAAGCTTTCTGATAAATAGTAGTACTTTTATCAATAAGTGAAGGGACCCAAAATGTCCTAAGCAGTGCCCAAATTAATATTGCTCCTTGATAAATGAAAGTCTGTTTCTTTTATTAGGTTCAATGAGATCTTAATATTTGTGTAAGTTTTTGAAGCAGTTTTATTGATGTGGCCTTTAATTCATAGTTCCAACAAATTGGAGCAAATCCAACCCAGAAAGAGCTGCTTGTATTCTTAAGACTTCTGTAATGGTAATTCAGGTGCTTGAAACTTTTAAAAACATATCCTAATGTTTATGGTTTGCAGGTAGTTTAATGCCTAATTTGAATTTTACATGGTTTTGGCTGGATCTCTTCATTCTTTGAATGCAATAAAAATTTTCTTAGGTCTGAGTATTTATCTCTTAATATACTTGGACAAATGTTGTATCACTTATATAGTCTTTATCAAGCAAAATATTATAAGTTATTTGGGCATTTTTTTCCCCTTCCTGAGGCCTAGCAGGTCATTTTCATTGTTTTCTTATGATTTCCTTCCGAACTTTTAGCTTCTTCATTTGTTTTTCAGAACTTTGAAATGGGTCCCACAAATATTTTTTGTTTTGTTTTCTCTTACATTTTAAACATAGAGAGAAGGGGTATCTAAAAGTGCTCTTACTTTTTTTTTTAACCAAACATTGGTTATGTGAACATTCATTATTATTGAATTATATAAATACTCATAGCAAAGTCTTTCCTGTGGAAATTCTTTACTGGTAGATATTCTTTCTTGATAAAATACATGGGTACTTCTACTTGTGTATTTACTTGTCTTATTATTATGTGATATTTTTGTATATATTCTATTTTGCTTTGTCCCTTATGTTTATTCCTTCTTTGACCCAAATTTTCCAGACAAAACAAACAAAAAAGTAATCAGCTTTGGTAAAATGTAAAAAAAAATATTATGACTAAGAAGCTAATGTTAAAAAGATGCCATAGAGAGGGTTTTAGAGAATTATGTTGTATTATGTGTAACAATGGTAATATTCAAACAAAAAAAAGTCAACATATGTATGTGGTGAGGTGTTTGCAGTAGAAGTATTCATTAAAACTATTGTTTTTTTCTTTAGATAGTTGCTTTAGTAGTTTGCTGTTTCTTCAAATGAAGTATTATTAAGTATTTGCCTAGCGAATCTTAGAAGTATAATTTTAGTTTAATAGTTGGAGTGATCAGGTATTGTGTTTATTTATACAGATATTTGCCTAGCAGGCAACTTAACAGAATATATTTGTATTTAAAATGAGGTATACTGGCATCATGCTTATTTCATTTTTGAAACAATATTGTGTTTAGGTGATTTGTAGCTTATGATTCACTTTTACTTTTTCATTTTGTAACGGTGAACTTTTGTTTACTCCTTGTAAATCGTGTTATATTTGTTAAATTTTCCAACTTTCCACATACAACTTAAACTCAAAAATATTTTAGTTTATTTAAATTTTGTATAATTTTTTATTTAAACACTTTTTCCTTCATCAATCAACTGTGGGAGCCCCGGTTAAACCTTTTGAATTCCTTGACATCTGAAATGTGTGTACTCAGCTGTAGCTTGCTTTCAGCTTTCTACTCAGTTGTACTCTTTGCTCTTCCTACTATCCACCAAGGATATCTAGAACATACCTTCGCCTTATATTGATAAATATGTCATAGGACACTGATGTCTTCATTCTTTTCTACTGTGGCAGATTATTTTCATTAGTAAGAGTGAATAAAATTTAATGTTGAAAAAGCATGTTGCTGTGAAGCAAATGAATCCCCAGGGGTTTAAAAGCTCTCAGCGTTTTTAGTTTATTAATGTTCCTCAATTTCCTTCAATTTCTGTCTTGGTAGACTTAAAATATATTTCATGGAAGATAATGTTGATTTAAAATTTATTTAAGTTTTTAGCAGTTTCTTTTGAAGATTTTTCTAATGTAAGTCTAAAAGATGATACCATTAGCACGTCACAGGTTTTTTTCCAACAGGTTAAAGAAATTAACTCTGAATTCCCAAAACAAAGGATGCTACTAGAAAAGAACTTCAAGTTTTTCTGGTATACATTTTTTTTCTTTCTTCTCACCTTCTGTGTTATTTGATAACGTATTCTGTGAAAATGCATTCTGCCTCATTCTTATTTTCTATCATTGTGTTACATATATACAACAGTAGCCATGATTTTGCAACTTTATTTAAACCTTAAGAAAACCCAAACTTTCTTAAAGTGTATTTTGAGGAGAAGAAAAAGAAATCAATGGCAGACATATTTTGGAGAAAGCTTAACATTCCTCACTGGTAGATAGTGAGGAGAAACTTAACAGTACACTAATCCAAATATCTTAGCATCTTAGCATATGTAGACTGTCATAAAATCATCTCATTTAAAAAATGATCCCCAACATCTTTCAGAACTACTCGTCACTATTACTTCACCCAAATTTGTGTTCCAGGTTTTGGTTGATCTTTATCTGTAAGCCTGTCTCTAACTCTTCATTTTGTTTTTGTCTTTCTTTTTTATTCCATTTTGGAGTTTGCCTCTAGTTAAATGGCAACACAATAATAATCATGTGTGTGTGTGTGTGTGTGTGTGTGTACACATACATGTGTATATTTATTTGGTTTACATGTGTATTATGTGTAATCTAATACATATAATATACATGATATATATATATATATATATATATATATATTTGTAAAACCACTGCTACCAATGTGGTCAAATACACCATTGTCTCCTACCTGAACTATTGCAGGTACCATAATTATTCTTCATACAGTAGAGCGGTGTTATGTAAGCCTTCCAACAGCTGCTTATGTCTCTGCTTAAGAAAGAATGAATAGCTCACTGGAGGCCTCAGATAGTACTTTAATCTGTATCATTGGATAACTTGTTTTTCATGTAATCAAAATTACTTTTCATCCTACAGTCATTTGATACCATTTTACATTTGGAAAAAACTCTTCACTATTACATTGGCAGAGTCATCTCAGGTGAACTTATGTCCAGCTCAATTTTATTTATTTACTTATTTATTTTAAAAATATCTTTCATAGTTATAGTTGGACACAATGCTTTTATTTTATTTTATTTGTTTTTATGTGATGCTGAGGATCAAACTCAGAACCTTTCATGTGCTAGGCGAGTACTCTACCACTGAGCCACTCCAGCCCCAGCTCAATTTTATACACCTTTTTTTAAAAAAAATAATTCTTGATCTGGGAAATAGTAGTACATTTAACTTTTGAAATTTAGGAGTGGATATTTATGGTTTGGAAAACAACCTCTGAATAGTTTAGTGCTTTAATATAGTAATGTTTAGCATAAATTAAATTGACATTTAATTAATTAATATAGCTTACTGTAAATCACATAAGTACTGTATATAATGTTAATGGGCATACCATGAACACAACATGGACAGACTACATATTTCTGGGACTATTTGTATTAAAAAATGGAGGGGAATGGATAGAATCAAGGTCTCTTTTGAGATTCTGGGTTTTGTAACCAACCTAGATGGTTTTACTTCATTGCATTGGACAACTCAACAGAAGTTTACAAATTTCCTTTATCCACCCACCCTCCATAACATATACCCTTAAACAGCAGGTTGAAGGTTTGTGATTTGATGAAAACTTTAACTCTCCAAATTTAAATTCCTACCCTTTAGCTTCCTCAAATTGCTTGTGAATGAACTCATGAATGAATGATACAACTCTTTACATAATGCCACAAAACCCCACAAATGTTTTCTTATAACCATCATACCTTATGGATCTCCCTCAGCACTTGTTTCATATTTAAAATTAAAATAACTTGATATTTTAGTCTAAACCTCTTAAGAATATAGAAAATAATCTATAATGTTTTCTATTGATAATAAAGAAGGAACAGAACAGGTTTCCCTTCTTAGCCTATTTTGTGTCATTTTTCTCTTTTCCTCTTCTTCCTCCTGTATGAAAATAATTCTGATATCTGTTATACTACTAGTGATGTAGGACCCTTGAGAAACTCTAAAGCAAGACAGAGTTGGGTTATATATGTAATGAACTCTCTTTTTTTCCTTTTAAAAAATTAATGCATCCCTTCTTCTCTTGCCCTGCTCTTTAGATACCCAGTGCCCTCTGTGTCTCCGATTTGCTTATTTCAAGTGCCAGTGCACCCTTGTTGCAAGTAGGAAATTTTGCATTAAACAACTTTTTGGATAACAATGTATATTAGAGTGAGAATGAAGATGAATAGTTCTGAAAAGAATTAAACCCCAGATTATAAAAATAGCCAACTTGGTTTACTACAAAGCTCCTATGTTAAGTGTGCAGAGGCCTGCATACAGGTACTACATCTGTATGTAACTTTTATCTGATTTTAGGTGAATCATTTCCTCCTAAATTAAAAAGACAGTGGATTAGCTTTTAGATTATTTCTAACTAAAACAATTTACAAAGTACATGGAATCAAGTATGAAACTATAAAATGTCTCCTCCCTACCCTGCGCACATTTGTGTGCATAAGAATGATACTTTCTTAAAAAATCCATTTAATGCAAACATAAAGTATCATAATAACTTTTCTGGTGAAGCTCAGCAGTCTCAGTTAAAATCTAAAATTTTTTTAGTTCAGTTTTCTTATCCCATGAGATCACCCTCCCAGAATTGGGGCCTCTCCTTGTTTATTCAAAATGCTGAAACAAGGAGAGGTGAAGGTGGAACACATGTGGAGTTGAGCCCATCAGGATTAAGAAACAACCACCTGGCACTCTGTACCTGAGGTTCTTGTCACTACCATTCCATAAATATTAATTCATTTACAAATTTGCCTTGGTCCTATGAACTCAATCATAAATTTAGCTGTTCATGGCACTAACCCAGAAATAGTGTGGAGTTGGATAAACTGTTTTTTAAACTGATTTTTTTCTTCAAATAAATAGAATGTCACTCTTTTAATGGACTTTACATGCAAAGACATACATATTGATGACCTATGTAAAATATTGGTCACCCATGTTCCAGTTTGTGTATTGCACTACAATAAAAGAAACGCAGTCCCAACTACAGGAGTACTGCATATCTTTACTGTAGCTTGTTTTAAAGAAAGTGGAAAGAGATTTTATGTGGTGCACCAAAAATAAGAAGTTTTGTCCTAAATCTCATGAAACAACTTTCTCTTCCCTTGGAGACTGTCAAAATGTATGAAGAGCCTCATTAAGGTGGTCCCTCACTGCTTTCCTTCCCCAGATGCCACTGTGTGATGTGTGCATTCGCGCTGAGCCTGCAAACTCCATGAAGTGTGCCATCTCTGGCCACTTTCCTTGACTTCTTCAACCCACTGCAAATTCAGCACAACCAAAGGGAACAGAAGGCAGGAAATGATATCTTGTATCGTTTTTAGCAGTGATACAACTTTGCAAATATTCATATTTTAATACATTTTACCTTTCTTATATTATGGAGAATGTCTGTTGGAGTAAAAATAAAATTTGTTTGACAGACTTTATATTATCCCCAATAAAATAGTGTTAAAACCCAATTTTCTTCATGGGCATGATGATGCACACCTGAAATATCAGCAGCTTAGGAAGCTGAGGGAGGAGGATCGTGATTTCAAAGCCAGCCTCAGCAAGGTCCTAAGCAACTCAGCAAGGCCCCGTCTCTAAATAAGATATAAAAAAGGCTCTGGATGTGGCTCAGAGTGTAAGTACTCCCAGGTTCAATCCCTGGTACCAAAAAAAAAAAAAAAAAAGAAAAAAGAAAAACTTGATCAGTTTCCTATACTTTCAAAAAAGTATGGCTAAAGTTTCTCTTTGTGACACTCTGCTTATTTTAATTTTAAGAATGTCATGATAGTCCCAATCCTATGTGCTTGCTCAAACTATCCTACAAAAAGGAAAAAGGCAGTGTGATTTGTTGTTTCTAATTGGTATTAGATTTAAGTATTTTTCTCTTTGATATTCCTCTCATTGTGTCTTGACAACATCTTGTTAGCTGAAACAAAGCTAAATTCTAAAATTGTTGAGGTCTGTAAACAAGTCTGGATGGCGCCTGGCATTTTGCCAGAGGGAGTGGTTTGTGAAGTAAGCCAGCGAGCCATTAAGTGTGGAGATTCCTTATTGGTTGACTGCTGTATCTAGTTTATGTTAATTAAGATAAGCTGTGTGGAATGTATAAATACACCTCCTGTCTTACAGTAAAGGGCTCCTACTCCTGCTGTATCAACATACACAAGTTGTTTGTCACCCCCCCCCAGTTATTTTGCTGCAGCCAGACTGTTTTTCTGTCTATGAACAAATTCAAAGGCAAATATACAATCATATTTGGTAATTAAATATAGGATACACAAATAACAGAAAAATTTAGCATTTATTTTATTATTGGGATTGCATTTGTTATAGGAAAATAATTTTAAAATAGAATGTGACTGGTAATTTTATTTTTTACATGTTAACTATTCATGAAAAAGTGAAAGTTGTTATTTATAAAAAGTAAGCTGCTTAAATACTTGACATTTGAATTTAAGGTAAGATATTAATTACTATATTCTAGAAATAATTCCAATAAATTTCTCTCAGTATGGTTTATTAGTTACACAGCCATATTTTAATTATCATTACAAAGTTTTTAAAATTCTTTCATTTTTCTACTTTTTAATAAAATATTATTTACATAGAATAAAATTCACCCCTTTTCAGTACATAGATCTTCATATTTTGACAAACATATAGTTGTGTAATCACCACTACAATTAAAATATAAAATAATTTCATCAACCCCCCAAATCCTCCATGTGCCTTTTACTAAGACTTTCCTCCTGTCTTCCGGTTCCTGTGTATCCACTGATCTGTTTTCTGTCTCTATGGTTATCTTTTCAAGTCTGGTATTTTAAATAGAATCATGTGGTATGTAGCCTTTGAATTCACTTAGCATGAGGTTTCAGTTAGCTATACATTGCTATGACCTAAAGGACCAAGAAGAACAACTTAAAGGAGGAAGAGTTTATTTTGGCTCACAGTTTCAGATGTCTCAGTCCAGAGACAGCTGACTTCCTAACTCTGGGCACAAGGTGAGGCTCAACATGGTGCAAAAAGGGCAAGATGCAGAAAGAAAGTAGCTCAGGACATGACTACTAGGAAGTGTGCAGGTGGAGAGAGCCAGCATTTTGTCCTTGCATGCTTAGCAGGGACAAAACATAAACCCCAAAGTAACACTTCACTGACCGGTTTCCTCTACCTACACCCTACCTGCTTACAGTTACCACACAGTTAATCCATTTCAGTGGATTAATACACTGATTAGATTATACCTCTCATAATCTAATAATTTCACTTCTGAAAATTCTTGTATTGTTTTACACAAGAGCTTTTGGGGGACACCTCACATCTCAACCATAGCATTCCCCTTGAGCTCCCTCAAAGCTAATATCCAGCACACAATTCAAAGTATATTCAGTCCATTTCCAAGAGTCCCTATAGTCTTTACTGTTCCAGCATTTCCCCAAAGTCCAAGTCCAAAACCTCATCTGAGGCTCAAAGTGTACTTTTAGCTGTGAGAGTAAAGATCATAATTAAGTTACATATATCCAATATAAAATGACATAGAATAAACATTTACATTCCAAAAGGGAGATACATGGGGCATAGAAAGAATAATGGGACCAAATGAAGAATGAAATCCAGCAGCGCACAAAAGTCCTGTGGCTCACATCCAGCATCTGGAACACATGACATCCTGATATTCTCTGGGAAGAGCTTGCGTAGCTCCACCCATATTGTCTTGGTGGTTGCAATCCACATGGTTTCTAACTTGGCTTGTTTGCTCTATTCTTGCAGCTTTCCTTGGCAGACATCCCACATTACTGGCATCCTTAATCTAAGAGTCTCCATTACAGCTTTGTCTCCCTTCTTACATTTTCATATATCACCTTCTCAGGAACAGCCCATAGGAACCCCAAACCTGCTATACTTTGCCTGGCCTCCAAAGCCTTCCTTTAAAATCTCAGTGGAAGCCTCCATTGTCCCCTAACTCTAATATCCTGATTCCTATAGACTGACACCATGTGGTTGATACCCAGGGCTGCTAACATCTTGAGAAATAGCCAAGTCTCTTAGTACCATGGCTTTTGCAGCTTTTGAGCACTTGGATAGCTAAGCATGGTGAAACAAATTCCTAAACCCCACTGTGCAAATAGCATAACCCTGTGTCCTCTTCTCAAAAAGATTTTTATTTTTACATCCTTGAGCCTGTATGGGCATTGTCTTGTCAGTATCTGAGAAACCCTCAAGTCATCTTTCCTATTGTCTCTGGGCAAAGTACTCAGCATCTCATTAGTGGCTATAATGTCTTTAAAAAACAGAACTTCCTTAACCCTAGTTTTACACAGATTTTTTTTTTTTTTTGGCCAAACTCTTTAACTTTTTCAAATCTTTCTGCTTTGCTTTCTACTCCTGTTTATCACAGTAAACCTGACAAAAAGCCACCAGTAATATCCATGCCACTGTCTGAATGCTATGCTGTCTTGAAGTTCCTTCCACCACATTAATTAGTCCATTGCTTTTAAATTCAGCCTCATAGAAAGTTTCTGACATGGGCAAAATGTAGACAACTTCTTTGCTGTAATAATATGAATGACCTCTAGTCCAATTTCCAATAGTGTTTCTCCACTGAAACTTCATGATCATCCTCCTCTGAAACATCAGTCTTACTCTCCACAGTTTTATTGGCATTTTGGTCTTCTGAGCTCCTGCAGAATCACCCATTAGTCTCCATTACAACATTTTAAAGCTTTTCCATATTGCATCTCCAAATTTTTCAAAATTCCTTACCCTGCAAGCCAGCTCCAAAGGCTTCTGAACCACATGGTCAGGTTAGTCTCAGCAATGACCGCACTCCTAGTAACAACTTTTGTTTTATTTAGCTTTGCATCATTGTGACCAAAAGACCCACAATAACAACTTAGTGGAGGAAAAAAATTATTTCAGGCTCATGGTTTCAAAAGTCTCAGTCCATAGCTGGTTGACTCCATAGCTCTGGACCCAAAGTGAGGCAGTGGAAGGGCATAGTGCAGGGAAGCAGCTCAGAACTTGGCAAGCCATGAAGTAGAGAGAAAGAGCTCTGCTCACCAGGGACAAAATATAAACCCTAAATGCACACTCCCGGTGACCTACTTCCTCCAACTACACCCTAACTGCCTACAGTTATTGTCCCGTTAAATCCATATCAGTGTACTAATTCACTGACTAGCTTACACCTCTCATAATCTAATAATTTTACCTCAGAAAATTTTTGCATTATTTCACACATGAGCTTTTGGGGAAACCATAAAAACCATAACATGATGTATTTGAGATTAATCTATATTGTTATATGTATCATTTTTGCCTTTGCAAGATTGTATTTGGTTTTTCCTACCATAATTTACTAGGGGTTTGGTATGAAGACAGGTTAATAATTTCTAAGGTTAAGAATTTATCTTGGGGTGTTCACCATCAGTAATTCTCTACCCATTCTCACTTCAACCTCCAATATCTCTTTCACTTCCTTCTGTTCTCATACTTTGTGATGGGTCTTTATTGTTTGTGCCTATGTAGTTCTTGCCATCTTTTTGGCTAATTGAAAGATTTAAGATCCATTGATGTAGATAGTTCTTAAAAAAGAAGCTCATTTTCAGTTGTTTAATAATATTCATTCATATATTCATTCTTCAACCACAGACATTCTTTGGTTTCTCTACATGGCAAAATAAGTAAGAAGGGTCCAGAAATTAAGCCTAGAGTTGCAAGGAAATTTGAAATTTTACTATTTCTAATCTTCCTTCTAAGCCAGATGTGGGGGTGGGGGGGTAGTTGTTACCTGAGAGTGTCTGTCAAAATGCTTATGGACTGCAGCCTGTATAAAGAAGGAATAACCAGAAAGTCAGAGTGCATCCAAAATGAAAATTTAAGAAAAAATTTTCATTTTGAAAGGGCTTAGTTGAAATGGAACAGAAACATAAGGAGACAAGATGATTAAAAATATTCAAGAAGGGGCTCGGATTGTGGCTCAGTGGCAGAGCACTTGCCTTGCATATGTGAGGGACTGGGTTAGATCCTCAGCACCACATAAAAATAAATAAACAAAATAAAGATATTTAAAAAATATTCAAGAAGCATGAAGAAATTACCTGTGTGTTTGCTTTGCTTTTTTTTTGTATGGACAAGAAATTCAAAGACATCTGAATGGGCAAGAGGCAGTATCAATTGGTAGTCCTGGCTAGTGGCTTTCAAAAACTTGCATTTGAAAAAATTTAATTAATAGAATATTCTTGCTTACTTTGAATTGGAATTAATTGGAATTATCCAGGTTTGATGCCATATATCTGCATAGCATATTTCGCATATAAAACATGTCTGAAAAGGTATCATTCCCAATACATTTCTTTCTCCATTGAAAGAAAGTCAAGTATCTCTAATTATTTTTTATGTTCTAAAAATAATCTGGTTTCCCTAAATATTAACATTTACTCAAGCTTTTCTTTATAATGTTGTATTTGGAGCTAAACACCATACTGTAGATGGGATCTAACCAACATATGTTAGGAAATTAATTTTTTAGACATGTTACATTGTTAATAGAACTGTTATTCATTTCATATAAATTGTAATTAATGTCCATTTAAATAGTTTATTTTTGAAATAAGATTTGGACCTTGGTTAAATGGTTGAATAGAGTCTATTCAACTTTAAAAAAAATATTGAGCAGAACATTGTTAAGAACAGAGCCTGTTCCATTCCTAGTGAATTCTTTAGCTTGTCATTAGTCCTTCGGATGAGTTGTTTATCTAGTGATATATATTTGAAACTTATCATAATTACCATCATCATAATAATGGTTAACATTTACCAGACATTTTAATGTAGGTACTTTTCTGAGCACTTTGTATGTATTAATTCATTTAATCCTCATAATACTTTTATAAGGAGATTTTATCCCCATTTTACAAATGACTGAGCTGAGCCCCATATTTTCAAGAACTCTAAAATCCTGGTATTTTATACTACTTGTAAGCTAACAAACTAGACAGTCACTGTTTTGTTGCTGTTTGTAGAAGACGCAAGACTCCTGGGTCATAAGCAGAGGACCCTATTACTCACCATGCAGCAGGCAGCATGAGCTTCATGTTTGGTTTGGTTCCCTTGTCCCCCAAGTCTCACAGGGGCTCTGCAGAGTGGCTTTGGTTGATGTTGCATCCAAAATGAAAAACCTCTAGTTTAGGAAATCTAATCTCTTATAATAGACTGAGCAAACTTGTTCCTTGTTCTAGAAGGAGACAGTGTCTCTATATTCCAAGGCTTTGTATTAAAAAAGATACATGGCAAGATAGTACAGGGGCTGGGTTTGTGGCTTAGTGGTAAGGCACTTGCCTAGTATGCATGAGGTCCTGGGTTAGATCCCAGAACCACACCCATACATACATACAAAGTGCAGAACAAAAACTGACAGTGCCCCTGCTGCAGAACATGCAAAGATAGGAGAGGCCTGTGGAAATTTGCCTCACATCTCAGATGTTAAGACACTTTCCAAGGTTAAACAAGTAATGAGTGGACTAAATCCAAGTTGGCCACAAGAGATTTTCTCCATACTTTTCTTGATTCAGATATTGTGCAGTTAAGACATTTCTCTGATCCACTTATCTAGTAACAATGTGGGAAAAGGAAGCAAGGTTTGGCATGGCTTATTTTTAAAAAAAATCCATGGCAGTTTTTTTTTTTTTTTTTTTAATGTAAGTACTCACAAACCATCTGTTTAATAACCTGTTCTAGAATTTTGTTGTGGAATAGTATCAAGCTCACTGATCTTGGTTTTCTAGAATCCTTTTAACTTAAAAAGAAAATACAGGCTCTTTTGCCACTAGTATGTATTGTGTCTCTTCTCTTGTTTGTAATTCTTTTGAATTTATCAACTGTGGTTCTATTATAAAACTTATGAACTTTTTTTTTTTAAATCTATCATTCACTGGTCCTGTAACACCTGCACTTATTTAAAGAGACTTGTCCTCTGATTAATTCCTGAACTTTGATTTTCTTGTTAGTCATATTTGATATTCCCTTTAAGTTTTAACAAGTTAATTTTTTTGGCTAAAAATGTAAACATCACCTACAATTCAAGAAGTTCTGATTCATCTCAGTTATCTAAAGATAATATACTATTATCACCAAATAGCAGGCTCATCTTTTCCTTAGATTTTTTTGGGGGGTGTATGTTTTAGTCTATTTTGAGTATTTATTAATAAGTTTCAGCCATATTTCTGTACTATTCCTTACCACTTGTGTCACTTCTGAGGTTGAATAATTCTTAAGTAATTCTTGTGTTTCTTTGTTTCTTAATTTTTTTCATTAGTTTCTTTGTTAGTGCTGGAGGTTCATAATTTTGTTTCTAATAATTATAATTGTAATAGATGATATATCCTAAGCCTTTTTTGATTTTAGAATTTCATGGAAAGTTATTCTATGTAGCAGGGGTCAGCAATCTTTTTGGTAAAGGGCTAGATGGTTAATGTTACAAGCTTTGTTCACTCTCAGTCTCTGTTGAAACTATTTTTTACTTCCATTGTAATAAAACATCTATGAACAATAACAATACCTAAATGAATGACCATAGGTATGTCCTAGTAAGTTTTGTTTCATACATTTTTATATTTTTTAAAGATTTTTTTAAAAGATGGACACAGTATCTTTACTTGATTTATTTTTATTTTTATGTGGTGCCAAGGATGGAACCCAGTGCCTCATGTGTGTGAGGCAAGTGCTCTACTGCAGAGCTATAACCCCAGCCCCACATTTTCATATTTTATTCAACCATTTTAAAATGTAAAAACCATTCTTACCTCATATGACATTCAAAATCAGGCAGTGGACCAGTTTTAGCCCATGGACTATATTTTAAGTTTATTCATATAAATGTAGCCATGTTTTTTCAAATTCCATTAGTAAAATCCATGCTGATTTCATCCTCTTGTGTGGAATTATAAGTTGAACAATAACTTGGACTTCTAAGAATTCTGTCATAAGCTCTTTCATGAAATGGTTATTCCCTTTTTGCTGTAATTAAATCTAAAGTAGTAGTTCTATTAAGTCTTCAAAGAGAGGAAATTATCAATAATTTGTTATACGATTAACTTATGACATGATTAGTATTGGAATATAAATATGGAGTATAAAGTACAACAACTTGCTAAGTCATGGAGGTTAGATAAAAAACAAAGAAGAACATTTGTATCATTTTACCAGAAGTTGGGGGAAAAAAATCAGGAATATCCTTAGATACATAGAAGAGTAATGAAGCATCACAACTTGCAGAATACAGAAGCAATTTTATTATGAGACAAAATTATGGTACACCTGAGAGCATTTTATTGCTCACTGTAAGTCAGGATATGGGAGGGCTGTGGCCTAGGTGCAAGGAGATGAGTAAGTACCTGGCTGGAATGGGACATTTGAAAGCTGAGCACACCAGGACTGTCAACCAGCCAGCAAGGCTGTTTAACTGGGTTTGATTTGTGCCTTTGGGTAAGAAGGATTTCCAACTGTATTTACTTAGAAAGGCTCTTTAGCTAGGTTTACCCGACCCCCCCCCCTCCCCCCCATTTATGGATGCTGGTATTTCTTTATTTATATTTTTGAAAGAACAAAACTTACCTTATAGAGTCATTCTAGGGAAATGTTTCTGTTCTTATTTTCGATGTATACTTTCTAGATTACACAATGTTAGCTGAAGGAGATGGGGAAGACTGATGAAAAGGCTAAGAATGAGAGAGTCGAGTTATTTTCCTTGATGTTCTTTCTTCCTTGCTATGGGCAAATCCACAACCCCCAGCTGCATAGAGGACTGTTGGACACACACACACACACACACACACACTCACTCACTCTCTCTTTCCCCCCCTTTTTCTTCTTCAAAACACA
>NW_026000142.1:9395238-9402038 GCF_001458135.2 Marmota marmota marmota
TTTTAAACTTGTATTTATTTTGTTTAATTTTTTTATGTGGTACCGGAGATAGAACCCAGTACTTCACGCATGCTAGGCAAGTGCTCTACCACTGAGCCCCAGACCCAGCCCACACATCTCACTTTTTTGACAGGAAATCTAGTGTGTAAATAATGTGTGTTATGTTTTGTTGTGAGAGCTGTAAATTGAACATCATCATTTTTTATTGTATTTTTAATAATTTCTGTGGCCATATTCAACATCTTGAATAAACAATTTGTGATAGTTGACTTTTAACTAACCCATAATATCCAACCCATATTTCCCTCTTTGAATTCATCTTGAATTTTCTTTGACTGAATAAATGTCCTTAAAGATCTGAATGCCATTATGATTTTAAGGCTCAGAAGACACACTTCTGTTTTGTAATATTGTTCTTACTTATGAAATAATTTAGATCAGAAATATATGAATTTTAATTTCTGAGTCTTTAAAGTTTTGGTTCATTGGCTCAGGTGGTTGCCACTGTGTTGAATGAAAATTCTTTTTGTGATGTTATACATGGTACTTTACCAATGTCACAGTCAGAGGCTTTCAGAAGAGAAGGATTTTTAAATAAAGCATTTATGAAAAATAGTCTAATCTCTTTTAGAGTTAAGACAACAAGAAATGAAATATTTATGAGTCAGGGCTTGGCTGTATGAGAAAATACAGACAAGGCTGTGGTTTCATTACATTACTTACAGTATTTGTGTGACCTAAATAACGAAAAGTGCAAGAAGACCTAATGTACTCAGGTATGAGGGCTGCTAAGATATGCATGGCTAATGAACTATTATGGTTTTCCTCAGAGTGAAGTTCCCTTTTATTTTTATGAAAAAAATGTTAATAGAGGATGAGGAAATACAACTAGAGGTGAAAATACTGTTTGATGGCAAAGGTGATTCAAATTTAAGAAAGATTTAATTGAAAAACTATTAATATGTACATTTTGTAGCCTTCTTGTCCATAAAGAACTATACCATATTCTTATTTATTGTTTTAAACACATTTTTCCAACAAGAAAACTTAGTCACTTAGTTCTTAAATTTAAATGTTCAATAATAAAAGTAAATTTTGTAATTTTTTTTTTTTTTTGGTACCAGGGATTGAACCTGGGGTGCTTAATAACTGAGCCACATCCACAGCTCTTTCTATTTTTCTTGTTTTGAGATAAGGTCCTGCTAAGTTATTTAGGGCATTG
This sequence comes from Marmota marmota marmota, assembly GCF_001458135.2. Classification (NCBI taxonomy): domain Eukaryota; kingdom Metazoa; phylum Chordata; class Mammalia; order Rodentia; family Sciuridae; genus Marmota; species Marmota marmota. The sequence goes on from NW_026000142.1 coordinate 9,396,461, forward strand.
CTAATTTGCTCAGGCTGGCTTTAAGCTTGAGATTCTCCTGCCTCAGCCTCCCCAGCTGCTGGGATTTCAGGTGTGCGCCACTATGCCCAGAAATTTAGTGTGTACTTTGATGTAGCAATTCCACTCTCCCATGAATGATATCTAAGTAAATTATGACAAATCAAGGTAAACTTGGTATTAGTAGAAATAATTATGAGTTACTGCTAGGAAATAAAAGCATTTGTTCAAATAAAGAAAACTAATGTGTTTTAACTTCGTAATTTTATAAAACATTATAGATGATGCTGTTTAGAAAATATCTTGAATAAATTTTAGATAAGAGAAAAATTCACTCTGATAATTTTGCTATTTGTAAGAATAATTTGGGAAAACACAAAATGCTGATTCTCAGGTCCGCCCTGTGTATTCTGGTTTTGAATTTCTGTTCCTAGAGTTAATAGAAATCTTTGATTTCACACATAGGAAACAAATTATGTAAAGGAGAGAATACAATTAGATTTTTTAGAATAAGATAATGAAAGAGAGAGATTGAAAAGGTAAGAGAGATGATGTATTGTGGATATGTTTAAAGCCAGACATTTTAATATTATGTTTAAAGCCTGTCACATTTCAGTTGTGTCCATTAAGCTTAGCTTATGCATTATTATAGTGGTTGGTTTCTAATTACAGATAAGATTTGGGAATCATCTGAACACTTGCAGTGTGTGTTTAATAGTCAAATATATTTGAAGTCTAAATAGCTTTCCTTTTTTTTTGGAGGGGGGTGTCAATTGGTTGTTTAGAATTGGGAATGCATTTTTTTTCCATAGAAAAAGAATGTCCTAGGGCTAGGATTGTGGCTCAGAGGAAGAGCGCTTGCCTGGCATGCGTGGGGCATTGGGTTCCATTATCTGAACCACATAAAAATAAAATAAAGGTATTGTGACCACCTACAACTAAAAATAAATGTTTTTAAAAAAGAGAATATTCTAAATTTTGATTATTTGTGATAGTTGTTAGAAAACTATATTATAATGTTAAATATTAATTGTTAGTATTTAAGATGGGAAATTATTTTAGCTTATTTTAAATGCTTGTGATACTACCTAACCTAGTTCATGGGAATCTTCTCAGTCAGCCAGATGCTGTTTCTCCCTTGTAAAATTTCAATTTTCTCAAAGAAATTCTTCATCACCTAGTTTTAGAATGTGGTTCCTCCAGTCTGCCTTGGGAAATGGGTCATCTCACATTTTTCTCTGAGATTAATTTAGAATTTGAGGCACAGCTTTGGGTTTGGGAGTGGGCTCTGCAGCATTGAGTCATAACTTCATGTGATAGCTGATGAGGAAGGCAGGAGAAAAGGAATAAAAGGAAAGAAGGAAAGGGAATTAGGACTACTTTGATTTTTGGTTAGCTGTTAACAGTCTTCCATGACTGGCCTGGCAGGACACAGCTAGCTAGAGTCCATGAGCAGTGCAGGGAGCAAGACCCATAACCAGTGAGTTAATCCCTCACTCTTATAACACTCACTGTCTAAACAAACCCAAACATAGCAAAACAAAAAAGGAATGGAAACAAAAATGAGTCAGCAAATCCTTTTATTGCTGAATTTAGATATCTACCTACAATTCTGTTATGACCTAGGGCACTTGAATAATGATATTAACTTTTTATATTTGCAAAATATTTCACAGCTAATAAGGCTCTTGCATTTGTAATTGGATCTTAGCACTAATTTTGTAAGATAATTCAGGTAGATACATTGCATGCTTTGCAAATGAGAAAATAATAAAACTATTATTTACCCAAAGTTACTTGGCTGGTGAATAGCAAAACCCAGAGTAAGTGAATTATTCCCCTCTAAGTAGTGTTCCTCTGTATACACCATACTGCTTCTGTGAACTGGGCATCTGAGTCTTCTGATGCCTCTTAGATATCAACTGCCTGGAGGGCAAAGACAATGTCTTCTATTTCTTTTGTGGTTCTTTGCAGTGTTGGTTCACAGGTAGAAGCCCAGCAGGAATATTAGTTAATGGAGATGTGGACTTGAGAGTATGGAAAGAGGCTTGGCATCAGACAGATGGCAAGTGAATCCTGAGTCAGCCATATCCTGGTTGCATGACATAGGGTACCTTATTTATTAACCTACTTTTCCTCATCTGTAAAATATAGATGAGAATATCTGTATCATAGTATTTCTGTATGACTTAAAAAGAATATGGGCTGGGGTTGTAGCTCAGTGGTAGAGTGCTTGCCTAGCCATGTATGAGGCACTGGGTTTGATTCTCAGCATTGCATATAAACAAATGAATAAAATAAAGTTCCATTTACAACAGTAACAACAACAACAAAAAAGAATATTTGTAAAGATCCCACGAAATAGCCTCTAGCCAGTAGATTCCCTCCATTTAGTTTAACTATGGATCTTATGGCTTTCCTTTTTCCTGTCTTAACTTCTTTTTTTTTCCTATGATGTTTTTATTTGTATGTTGGCTTGGTTTTATGTTTTTCACCTTAAAAACTAGACTGCCTTGGTTGGTACTCTAGGATCAAGCAACCCATTTTGCTAAGAGCATCTTTATATCTTGACCCTGTAAATTCTGAGGAGCTGGAAGAAAGAGAAATATGCAATTTACCAGAAGCAGATATATCATGTTCCTCATTTCTTGCCCCCTTTGGTCAGGCAGTTAAGTTACAAACAACTGATCCAGGAATATTCTTTAGAGGAAAATCTGACTTTGTGGATATGCTCAGAAGTCAAATGTTGTATCTGCCTGAACCAGTATATCCTTGGAAACTTGAAACCTGAAACTTAAAAATTAATTTTGAATTTTGTTTGTGGTATTTGCAAGTGAAGTTACAATTGTTTATTCATGAAGTTCTCTGAAGCTATTAGATGTGGCAAAACTAGATATTGTCCCATTTTATTTTAAGATTTTGTCTCAGCTTTGCAGCATTTTCTTTTATCAAAAGTTGTAGACTTTGATTTACTTTTAAATATGATGTTTTTTTTAGATTAATAAGCTAATTATTACAATAAAATCACAATTCCTGGAGAAATATATTTTGTAAACAGTTTTATATAATAAATGTAAGATTCCTCCTTCCTGAATATCATTTTTGACTCCTTTAGTACTTTTGCTGAATTCCATTAACGGGTTTGGATGGAATGATTTCACGTCATTTAAGTACATATCTTAGGTGATTTCTATAAGGCAACCACTGTTCTATTCTGAGGACCTCTACCAAGGCCTGTAGGAAACTAAGGTGGGTATTTTTCTCTTAACTTGGCTATGTTTTAAATTTAGGAAACCATTTTTTTCTGACTCAGAAGTGAAGTAATTTTCTTCCTTTTTTTAAAAATAAATAAGACTAATTAATTTCCAGTTTCTACTGAAATTGGAATCCTCTCCCTTGTGTCTAATGGCCCAGACCATTTTATTCTTTGGTGTGAGCGCCTCACAGAGCCCCCCTGTGGTGCTTAATACACTATCCTGCATGTGCTGTCGACCACTTCACACATTCACACTGGGGAAGTTAGGTTGAAAATACCAGATCCTTTCTTACAGCTTTCAGACTGTAAGGAAGCACTAAGGAAGAACACTTTTACATTCATGTCTTCCCTCTTCTTCAGTGCTAGGAAAATACATGAGATAATTTAGTCAAAGAAGCACAATTCCCTTTCCCATTTGTCTGGAAATAATTATTTACTGAGGAGATATGTGCTCAGTGGAAGAAAGGTTTGGCAAGTAATACATATTCTTTAGCTCCTTGGTGTTGGGAGCATATGTTAGTGATCCTATAATAAAAAGCATATGCTTAAAAAGTGGTTACTGTGTGTGGGTAGTAACTATTCTTATACAGTATTGTGTCATGGGGAGGGCTTCGTTTTGACTGGGAATAATGGATGAATTTAAACCAGTACACAAATTCTGTAATGATCTTTTCTTCAAGTTCTGATCGAGCTCTACAGATATCTATTCATTAACTGCAGAAGCTTGGGATAATATTATACTTACTTAGAGGTCATCTTCAGTAAAATTCTGAAGTAGATGGTAAAGATGGGTGTTAAGTAATTTAAATGTGAATTTAGAAACTAGAGAGAGATAAATTAAAACCAAACTACACAGACACAGTCACATCACCTGGTAATAAATGTCAGTGATTGTGCTGCTGCTTTTAAATTTTTTTTCCATAGACTTGCCTTATTTTTTATATGACTAAAAAAATAAATAAGTAAATATGAACTGGGTTGAATGTTCAATAAAAATTCAGCAGTGTTATGTTGGTGACATAGCCTCTGTTTTTGTTTTTTACCTTCAGACTTGATCCATTTAAAATAAATTTACTTGAAAAGTGTTAATTGCCATTTAGACATTAACGTTTGTTCAGAAGCAACTCCCAGGTCTAGCACAAAGTGTGTTGAAGTTCTGAATGCATACAAATATGTTCATTCCTTCTTTTTACTTCCAGGACATTCTCTCCTAAAAGTAGCCATTTACATGTTCAGTGTTGTAGCTTTTCTTTATGCTTTTTTTTTTCCCTTGCAAGATGCTGTGATTTCTTTAAACTTTAAGAAACTATTTTTGTAACTAGCCTAATATTCACCCTAAATTATTGTTTTTATCCACTATTAAACCAAATTATTTTGTAAAAGACAGATTTTAGAATAATTGTGTTTAGGGTTATATAAAAATGCACATAACTTAAGTTGCATTTCCAAATGTTAGAACATAAGTTTAATTTAATCTCTTACACAGAATTTCTGTAGCAGTTGAGGTTATATGTTAAAGTTTCCTTTTGGTAGGAAATTAGAGTTTCTCAGTAGATCAATGTTATTCTAAAATTAATTTCTATGCATAAATGCGTATGTTAGTTAAAAACATGTTTTACATATTGCTTCTTTTAATCTGTTAAATCTAGGTTACATAGAATGATGATCTGTAGCTAACAATATTGGCCTGCCTTGTCCTTAGGGGAAAAATAGGCCTGTACATATAACATGTGATACAAGATTCTAATTTAATAAAATAATGTGCAAGAGAATACCAAAAGTTTTTGTATTTTACTTGATTTTTTTTAAATGCAAGGAAATAAGCACCCTGTATTCCTCACTCTAATTGCAAACTGTGCCCCAGTGGGTTGGATACCAAAGATTTGTCACTTTTTTGGTTCCTTCAGTAAAAGCAGGACATCACACACACACACACACACACAAAAAAAAAAAAAAAAAAAAAAAACAAAAAAAAAAAAGCAAAAAACAGTGAATGTTTTGCTAGTATAGTGATATTTGTTGTTGTTATTCTTTTCTTTGGAATGTGAGTTGTGGCCAAGAATTATTTCCCTGATTGCATTTTTGCTATCCCTCTCCATTTGGAGAGTTGGAAAACATACAGAAACATAAGGAACATGCTTGTAAACTACTTTTCAAGCTAACTTACAGGCTTTTTTATGGTGATTTTTAGCTGTGACCTTCTGTTTATTCAATAAATAAGTTTTTATTAAGTCCAAAGTACCATGTTGACATCTTGGTCTTATCACTTTTACCAAGGTATCATAGAGACGGAGTGGTCGGCGTCTCTCAAGGCACACAGGGGAT